>NW_028145460.1:3502500-3757500 GCF_977016875.1 Pavona decussata
TGGAAGTTTCTAAAATTGCATGTTAGTTGCACGATCGAATTTTGTGTTGTTTATTGCTTTCTTCAATACCGACATCGGCTCTGAACTGGCCGTCGATAAAACCGGAACATGGAACATTCCGGAACATTCCGGAACATCCCGGAACACGGAAAAAAAAATTAATAAAAATAAAGGAAAAATGAAAAAAAAAAGTGTGTATATTTATATAAATGAAATTACATTTTATCCGAAAAAAAATTCATATAAGAAGAAGTACGGAGTAGGTGGGACGGTAGTATAAATGGGGTATGTACTTCATGTATCCCTTATTATAACAGGGGATATATGAAGTACCTACGATAAATGGGGTGTTGTAACTGACCACACTGAATGAAGGCGCAAGTACTTTCCCGCCATTTGCAGCACGTGCTTATCGTCCGCTACGCCAGAAATGGCTTAGTTCCGGCTCGGCTGACCAAAAAATAGTTATAAGCGTAGAGGACAGCTTTGTAAAAGCAAGCAATCTGCAAGGAACAGCACAACGAAAATACTGCAAGTATACGCAGGATCTGTGAAAGATCTAATCAGCCAAAAATGTAAATGACTCAAATTTCTGCAAGGCTGATCGGACTGCGTAGAAAACTTAACACGACAGCGACATGATACAGATCAAACCGAGAATCAACAGAATGCGGCAACCTCTATCATGTAACTTTTTTTCATATGAACAAAGTTTCCTGTTAGGCCTGTTTGTTTTTAAGATAAAATCCATTGAAAATAGTATGGAAGGGCAGAGAAGTTTTCGAGGCTTTCGTTCGAGAAACCGGTCCAAGCTCCCGAACGACCAACAAAGGAGTACAAATACGGAACGCGAGGACGCGGGAAGCCCGGGAGGGTTTTGGTAAAAAGACTGTGCGAACGACTTTTAGTTCCACTCCGAACATCAGGAAATACAGTAGGAAATTGATTTTTTGGTCAGCCGAGCCGGAACTAAGCCATTTCTGGCGTAGCGGACGATAAGCACGTGCTGCAAATGGCGGGAAGGTACTTGCGCCTTCATTCAGTGTGGTCAGTTACAACACCCCATTTACGGTAGGTACTTCATATATCCCCTGTTATAATAAGGGATACATGAAGTACATACCCCATTTATACTACCGTCCCACCTACTCCGTACTTCTTCTTATATGAATTTTTTTTGGATAAAATAAATATACACACTTTTTTTTTCATTTTTCCTTTATTTTTATTAATTTTTTTTCCGTGTTCCGGGATGTTCCGGAATGTTCCTGAATGTTCCATGTTCCTGGTTTTATCGACGGCCCTCTGAACTATAGAGGAGAAATTTTTGCAGGTTCTATACTGTCTTGACTGATATGTGACGGGGATCGTTTGCGGTGATTGAGCTCCACTACATTTCATTTACTTTGTATAGCAATGATGCCCTGCTGATGCAAATCACGAGAAATCGGACAAAGCATCATCGCAAGTAAATAACTGTAAATGGTCAAATTTATATTCAACCATAATTTTTACTAACGAGACAACGGTCTTTGAACGGTTTGCATGCTGGAATAAGAATTGCTTAGTACTAATTACTGTCATATCTGTATTCTTTATGCTGCATTTGTTTTGTCTTAAGGAAAGAATTCTCGTCGATTGGAGGCTTATTTGCTAGAATCCGAAAAACGCTTCAAAGCCGAAGAATTCCGGAAATCCTTACACTAGATGATGCAAATATATCGCTCAATCAGACAAAAAAAAAAAATAATATCTCGCATTCTATTAAACGTAGAAACTGACCCGTTCGAAATTGTGCTTAAAGCTAGAAACGACCACTTAACGAAATGAATTTGAATTTCTTTATTTTTGCCTTACATCCTTTACATCATGTATTATTAGGTTTTCACAAAACTCATTTATTTTAAGAGGCAAGGAGATCTTAAGCAAGCTCTGTTAAGCTTTTGTAAAGATCCCCCGTAATTAGTTATTACATAGTAGTGGGCGTCAAGAAAAGGCTGGAATACTTATCATTAAATTAACAAGCTTGTCCAAGCTTATATCTTATTACTGTTTCTAATACTAACTTAAGATAATTGGTTTTGAATATACAACTTCAGTGTACTTCTTTTCTATCAGCAATCTAAACTTGTGGGGAAAAATCTTATCTTATTCTTCAGTTGGCTCGGTTTCCTTTGTTCTTTTCGTTTGAATATATTCAATAGCCCCTGTCAATTACTAACTGTCTGAAAAGCTGGGTGCGGCTTTGGTTGTAAAAGGGGAGGGCGGGGCTGAAAACAATAGCTGATAACAACGGACGAGGGGATTATGACGAGGCACGCCACGAGGGGAATGTATCATATATCCATATATCCCCTCGTTCAAGGCCAATAACCCTTACAAAGCAAGATATCGCAACAAGAATTCCATGCTGCCGCTGAAATTAACCTCATACTTGTGTACTAAAATGTTCGAAACTACAAACTTAATCATATGTTTATGCATTAAATACGAAAGAACTCTCGCCTATTTTGAGTCTCGTTTGCTGCAATTTGCGGAGAACGCTTCCCAAGAGACTTGTTATCTTTCCTGATATTGGAGCACAAATCACATCATGATTGCTTTCGACAGGGGATACCAAAGGAACATCCCCTTTTATTTAATCCTCTTTTATTTCTTTAACCTAAATAAAGGAACTGCAATTTCACCGATTTTATTTTGTGAACTGTCTTTCGTATAATAGTACGATAAGTCGATTCCCTTTTGAGACAAATTGCTAATTGCTATGTAAATTGAGCCTGTATTTCAACCTTCACAGCAGTAGCCATGTGCACGCTTTGCGAGCCTATTTGTCACCACGGAGATGCACTAGATACCACTGCCGGGGTAGTCAATCGATAAAAATCGGTATCTATCAAGTGATTTTTACCGATTAATAACGGAAATCGGTGAAAATCGATAAATTAATTTGGTTGGTCAAATCGATATTATCGATTTTTCATGATCTTAACGATTTGAGATGCTGCTTTCGCGCTATATATCAGCTAATTGATAAATTCCGGAAAATCGTCGCAAGTTAAAGCGCGGCAGACAAACCTCTTTTCTTCAATTTTAAGGGTCTGAGCCTTACGATTGATGCCAAATAACAACACTGTTGGACTTTCCGTTATAAATCGATAAGATCATGAAAAACCGATAATATCGATTTGACCAACCAAATTAATTTATCGATTTTCACCGATTTGTTTTGAACTTTCCATACATTTGTCTGTATTTTTTTCCCGCGAACTATTTTTAGTAGCAGTTCACGGCTGGTTCGCTATACAGACAAATGTATGGAAAGTTCAAAACACGACTGGACACTTTCTGGCACAGCCTGATCCTCCAATTTTTTTCTTAAAATCCGTTTCCTAGTGCCAAAAGTTTCCAATTCATGAATTTTTCAGAAGCGATGTTTTAGTAAAATTATTTGGCATCGGATTTCCATACAAACACTGTTATTTCAAGCGTGTTTGCCTACTCGTCAAAATGGCGTCGAAAACCGTGATAAGGCCTATTGCTTGGCCAAGGTCAACCTGTTTTAGTGTTGTTGTGGCTACCCTGCACTATGGGTGGATTATATTGCCGCCATGTTGGCGGACAAAACAAAAGAAAATTTGCTCACATAGTTGCATAAAAATGGAAGTTAACTCCCAGAGGAGAAAAATCTTATTATTCCCATCCACCAACATGGCCGTCACGTCACATGCAATCCTCCAATACTCCGTGTAGTCAATCGATTAAAATCGGTATCGATCTATCAATCGATAAATCGATAAAATTCGGTAAATCGGATTTGTTTAATATCGATTGTATCGATCAATCGGTAGAAATCGATGACACACTCGTTTCGTTTATCGATTTATCTTGATTTTAAGGGGGGACTTAACGTAAACGCCATTTTACCGCACTTGACATGGCTTTAATGGAAATATCTCATTCACGTTTCAAACAATTCAAAAACTCTATGTTCATCCCGTGAATCTATGTTGTGGGGTGTTTTGTGAATTTTGGGGTGATTTTTGGGTATATTTGGGAGGAGATAGTTTTTCTAGAAGGATTGGTAAAATTAAGAGAAATAAGAAATATTGAAGAATTAGTGAAGTTTTAAAATTAAAATTTGTAGTTAATAAGTAATAGACGGACACCAAGTTAGTCCACCAGCAACCTGGGGTGCTCTTGCGTGGGTATCAACTGTCTGTTGGTGTTCCAAAAATCATTTTCTTTCTTCCATCCCTTCTTTAAACCTCGGAAAATTTCATTCAAATTTAGGTGAAGTCCCCCCTTAACCGATTTCATCGATTTATATCGGAAGAATTTTTGTGCCAGTGACATCAGCTCGTCATTGGAATTTGTGCAAGAAATTACAATTGACTTTTGCTTGTGTGGCCAATCAGGTGGTGCGGCTGGTGAAAGGGAGGCGTTGGTTACCACTCAGTATGTCTTGAACTGAGGTAATTCTAACAACAGAGTCCTGGGTGCACCTGGTGGAGGTGCAGATCTGACAGGCTTCGTCCAAGCATGGGGGAGCGTTTCGACTTGCAAAACCAGAAGGTAGAATGGCAGATCCACAGACATGCTGGACTGAGGTTTGATATCTGCCCACGGTGGAGAGGAAGGTTGATACACGAGGACTGGCAGAAAATTCACCACGGCAAAGCTTTTCGTAGGCTTGTACACAGGGCTTCCCCTTCTACTGCATAAACTGTATTCTGCTGTTATTTAGTTCGCAACAGCAGAATACAGTTTATGAAGTAGAATCCATATGAAAATTAGCCATGTTGAATTTTTCGTGTTGAGCCAATGACGTCACTTTCTGTAATTTGAGCCTTAACTTCCGGAACAAGGCCGAGTAATGGCGGCCGTGAAATTTCGAATAAAAAGCTAAAAAAAAAAAAAATACTTGCAATCGCCGTAAAGGATTGAAATTTGGTAACATGAGTAAGAAGGTCATATTCTACACGAAAATGCAAAAAAGATGGAAAATGAAATTTTCGTCCCAGGGGCACTTTAATAGCATTACACTATACCAAAACCTTTTGCTTCAAATGAACAAGACGCTACGCAGTTTTATTAATATTATCAAGGAGTGGAAGCTCCCAGGCGTTTAACCCAGGACAAGAGCAGCAACTGATACATTTTCCGCTCGCTGTATTCAGTTTCTTAGTAAAATTGAGTAGTTTTGCTTTAGCATCAAAGGCCAGAATTATTTTGCACCATTCTCACCTGTGTACTCCTTTTTCCAGAAAACGTAAGCGCGAATCTCACGTTTGCCGTAAACGCGATTCTAAATATGTTTACTGTCACCAAACAGTTCTTTTTAACAGAAACAGCTGAGAAAGTAATTTGGCCATCGTAAAGAGGTACGAGGGTGTTAGCCCTTCGTCAGAGCAAATCAAACTTCCTTTAAAGGCCATTCTCGAGGTAGCGTCAGTTTATTTTATTTTTTTTTTTTTTGGGCGCATACATATTTTTATTTCCTTTGGATTCAATAATATTGGAAGTGGCAAGTTAGGCTGGGAACAAAAAACGCTTTTTAAGTTAAAGGTAACAACAGGAACTTGAGTTTAACCTCCTTTATTTACACCTTACATCAAGTAACATCTAAAAACTGCACATTCACGTTAACAAACAACTTTGTGGATACTCTTTCTTTACTATCAAGTGTCCTAAGCTAAACAATCAAATGGGGGAAGGCGTCCAGGGCAAGATGCACTTTAATTTTCTTCTGCATTCATATTTATATTTACAAGAGAATTTAAAACAACATCATCGACAAACCTACAAAATAACGTTTACAATAAACACCATTTTAGACCCAAGTTGCACCCGGAAGTCACCAAAAACTCACAAATAAGGTAACACGATGTTATTACATTTTGTACTCAATAAAAGAAAAATATTTTTTAAATCAAGACAGTCACGCTTTGATAAAAATTTTCCCGATAAAATGTTTCCAAATTTAAAAGTTTTTGTGAACCTAAAGAACCGGACAAGATGTGCTATAAATTAAAATAACGTTTTTATAAATCCAAGTTCAGATATAAATAAATACCCTGGAATCCAGATAACGTTATATTATTATTTTTAAGTTAGACATAATTTATTTTAGCTTTCTCGTCTTTTTTCTTAAATTATCATAAATCACATCAACACGAGCTGCATGTAATCTGAACAATGACTAAAACCATCCCTCAGTTTAACTCGACTATTTCAGGTTTCACAGGCTCCAGAACAGGCTTCTTTCAAGCAGCCGATTCAATTCCCCTGGGGATGGGCGTGACACTGTGTATTTGTCCTCCGGGTCCTGCAAGGGATGTTCCCCCCATGAGGTCGAGGTCGATTTGGCGAGCGGCCTGCCTTCCCTCGGAAATGGCTGTCACTATCAGAGACTGGCCGCGGTGACAGTCTGAAAAGAAAAACCAGGTAATTGCAAGATTCGTAAGGTTGAACAACCTTAGAGTGACACTGCAAATAGGACAAACGTTTGCTAGATTCCCGCGGTAAACGGGAACTGACGAAAATCAGAAGTTTGGGGTCAGAGGATAAGACCAATGCTAAAATAGCCCAAATAGTACAGTGCGTGCTTAGCGACCTGGCCTTTGATTAGAAACGAGGCTGAGGGTGACCTTGTTTTGATACAAATCTCACTGCTATTCACATGTAAATGCAAACAAGTTGGCATAACAACATGATCTACATATGAAAAGCAGTGAAATAAAATCACCCGAAGCCTCGCTTCCAATTAAAGGCTGGATTCCATATGATCGCAGACGATCGTAGATCGCACATCGCAAACAATCGCAAAAAAGGCTGTTTCCATATAATGGCAACGATCGCAGAGCCGACCGTTTCCATACGTTTTGATCAGCGGAAATGTCAAATATACACACGCGTTTAGGCTGAAGAGCAAACAACATCGCAACTTCGAACATTCCTCCCACCCCCACCTCTCCACTTTCCAAGGCTAGTAGTAATAGTACGTGGAAGACACTTTCGACGAATAAATCCAGAAGGCAAACTTTTGGTAGATGTCTAATTTAAAAGCTCCAGCGCCTTACCTCCTGCAGCATACACTCTTGGAACACTGGTCAGGAACTTGTTCTTTTCAGTGGCAAAGTTGCTTCTGGGGTCCTGCGAAAAAAAGAAAGTGAAAAACAATTTTATTGATAGAAGTTTTTTTTTTTTTTTTCCAGACAGTGACCCAGGCATATTCGGGAAAAAAAATCCGAGTGCTGCTATCAGGAGTCGAACCTAAGACCTCCGAGTACTGGTTCGGATGCTCTACCACTGAACTACAGGAGACTCGTGGGAGCTAAAGCCATTAAACTAGGTTTATGAGACAAATATCCTGCATACTGCAAGGTTTTGAATGTCGAACGTGTGGTATATGAAATAAATGTGATGGTATATTTCCAGCCTGGTGAATGAATGAGAATTCTAGAAAGTGACACAGGCATACTCGCAAAAAAATCCGAGTGCTCCTATCGGGAGTCGAACCTGAGCATCCGAACTAGTAACCGGAAGGTCTTAACCACTGAGCTACAGGAGACTCGTGGGAGCTAGGAGGTTCATGTGTCACACAACCTGCATCCTGCTAAGATTTGATTGTCGATGAGGGTGGTAAATGTGAAAGGAATATGACAAAACACATCCGTAGAAGAGATTTGTTAAACAATTTAACTATAAAAAATTGCGATAATGTTGAAAACTTTAAAAAAATTAAAACCATCTTGGTTTAAAAGTTTTAAAAGCGGCGACGTTTCGACGTTTGCTCAACGTCATTAACAAGTCAGTGATGAGCGAAATGAAAACGAATATAAATGTAAAAGAATTCCTTAGAGACAAATAAAAGCGAAAATATGTGATCATAACGAAGTATTCGCACGCAGAGTCATGTAAAGAGTTTGGCGCAAATAGAGTCTTTCTGAGTATTTAACTCAGGGTTCAATTCCTTTATGAACAACATCTCAAAGATCAGGCAGTCGAACTTTGATCTATCACGTTTTAAAAAGTCGGACGGCGATTATCAGACGATAACAGTCGTCCAATTTGATAAAAGTCGCCCGATATTTTTTTTCGAAAAGGGAAACAAAGAAAACACGTCATAGTTGCAGGTCCTAGTTGTTGTAATCCAATCACATTTTAGAATAATATCTAGTAAGTTTTAGAGAAAAAATTGTTCCTTGATCCTGTCATATTACATCAAACAAAAAGGTTTCGTTTTCAGGAACGAAAATTTATGTTCAAGCACAAGCTTTGGATTCCCTCACGGAATCTTTGTCAAGTGGTGTTGGACATTTTTGTCACATGATTAAGTTGATAAAATATCACGTGACAAAACGTCTCGTTAGTTGGATATGAAAATAAAAGGTCCCGACGTTAGATATGAGCTCTCGGCGATTTACCGGGACGTTTTGTCACGTGATATTTTATCAACTTAATCATATGACAAAAACGTCCAAAAAATCCTACTTTCTCTCACAACGATTGTCGTTCCGTCTTTCTAAGTGCACCCCAACCCAATATCCACCCGCCAAATTTAACAATACTCGCACTCGTAAAAGAGTGAGAGAGAGAGAAAACACATGACAAAAAAAGTTGTATAAAACCATGCCGGTGCACCACTATCTTGCCTTTTTAATTCCAAACTGTTCTCCCAGCGTTTTCTCCGGTCCCAAAAAGCCTGCCGCTATGATCACCAGGTCAGCCTTGAAGACTTTTTCAGAGTCTGGAATCTCCTCCATTTGCCATCTCCCTGTAGCATCCTGAAAATTAAACAATGGTAGGGTTGGTCAGCCGAAAGGACAAATGACCTGTACAGTCGAACCTCCACGTGCGTTCACCTCTCGTAAGCGACTACCTCCTATAAGCGACCCATATCCAAAACATCAAATGGTCTGATCTCCATGTTCGCTGTATATACCACGTTACTCAGAGGTTAAGAGGAACTTTTAGTGACAACCTAGCACTGATCCTATTGTAACTAGGAAAATGTATGCAATCAATTCTCTTCTAACCTGTGTACAGCCGCCCCCTCCCCTCAGGAAAAATCGGGGAGAGAGACGTCTCTCTCCCCGATTTTTCCTGAGGGGAGGGGGCAGCTGTACACAGGCTATTCTCTTCTAATATGTAGATGTGTCAGACCTGTTCCCGGAAGAGACCCCCTCTGCTTGTACTCTCGTAAGCGACCACTTAATCTTGGCAGTTTGGCTGGTCGCTTACGGGAGGTCGACTGTTTGTCCTTGGACAAGCGCTCAAAAATGTGTATCTTTGACCGTGCAATATCAGTAAACCGGATTGAATTGTAGACATTTTGTTACTTTCTTGGCAGCAAAACAGTGAATTCAATCTTCTTCTACCTCATACATCACCATGATCATCAACGGTGCCAAGCGCACGGGGGGGGGGGGGGGGGGGGAAGGGGTGGGAAACAGCTAGAAACCAACCAATGATCCGCAGTACGGAAAAAAGATGGCGGCTGTACATTTTACCACAACACCTTGCGAACCTAACATCGCCAATAGGCACATGGAAAGCCATATTTTTGGGCGAGATTCGCCCCCTGTACTAACAACATCGTGTATGCTGGGTTTGAAGATTTTAGAACTTTTTCGTGCGTTTTATGAGCGTGTTTAGGGATTTCGTATCCTAAGAATTATGAGCGTTTTACCAGTCGCCCTCTTTCTCACTACGGTGGATAAAATGTGGTGTTCATGTGGTGCATCGAATAAACAGATGATCTGACAAGCTAGAGCTACCCCGGCTATACCTCGAAAATAAATATAATTTCTAAGACTTGAGTTGTTAAAGGGGAAGTATCACGCAAATTTGCTATCAATTTCAAAACCCCAAAATGTTTGTTTGTGAGAAGAAACAACGAAATAATTGTCAAGTTTGTTATAAATTATGACCGAATGCAATAAAATTGTCGATTACTGCCTCTGGCCAGAGACAGAGTAGGCCGGTATGGATTGAAACTTGAAAAATGTTAGGCTAATGTTTTTCAAGTTCTCGCATTTTTGTTTCCAAAATGCGCTAGAATAGATCACGATTTGTTCCTTTAAGAATTGAGTTGATTTCTTTCCACTTGTCATTCTAGAATTTTTTGGCAGCTGATTGAAGGTCTTATTTCATCATTTTTAACCAAAGATACCAGAAACCCCCTGATACTTCCCCTTTAAAAGTGAGTAAACATTTTACCTGCACCCAATTAATCTGCACCGTTCTTATTCCTTTCACATGGCCTTGTTCGTCTCCTATAAATTCCTGCACGAACAAAAAAAAAAAGAAAAGTTCAGAGCTTTGTACCAAAAAAAATGTGTTGGAAAAAACAAAATAAATAAATCTTGGGTGCGAAAATTTTTGTTCTTCATAGAAGACTTTTCTTAACTGATTGCGGAAAGCACACGGAACCGAGATGAAAATGGGGGCAAAACCTTAAACTGTGTCAATGTCTTTTCCAGGATCAAATGACGGAAAATCTTTCACTGAATAAGGATTTCATGGCATACCTTGCTCATGATACTGAACACACGAGGATCGGATCCATATCTCACAGCAGCCTACAGAGGAAGAGAAAATACAGATGTTAGAACAATACCACTACGACAGGAAAAAATGAAAGCGGGCTTAGCTTTGTAACACAATGAGGAGAATTTTCCAAGAAAGGATCTATATGGTTATTACAAAACTGGGAGGCAACATGCACTCTTTAGTCTTCACAGGCAAGGCATGGAATTTACGACTTAACTAACCATGCTCAAGACTGATGAATCATCAACTGACGTCCAACATCTCCCTTGGTTCTGTTACAATCATACTAGCAAAAAGGAGCTCAACTTGATCACCTCAGTGTGGACTAACAAAAGGCACGAAATAGCAAAAGCCAAATGAAGACCTGCCGACTATTCGTTTCCTCTCCAGACAACCGCTTTACATGCCTGCCTATCTTCATGCGATGGAGTAGTAACGTATGTGTGAGCGAACTGTGTTTGGCTGAAAGGTGGATTATCGGGGAGGTGGGGGGGGGGGGGGGGGGGGATTATCTCGCCTCTCACTAATGTGGCCCAGGTTCGATTCCCGGACCCAGCGTCATATGTGGGTTGAGTTTGTTGTTGGTTCTCGTCCTTGTTCAGCCATTTTCATTTAGCGTTTGGAACACATATTTTGTTATTCATTTTAACACCGTTTTTCTTAAGTTTGTCCTAGTTGTAATTAACTTTAGTTAGATGTTAACGGATGAAGAGCCACTTTGTGGAAATGCTGTTAATAAAGTCTTAATTATATTATTATATTTATTGTTCCGAGAAGTTTTTCTCTGGGGAATTCCAGTTTTCTCCTCTCTTCAAAAACCAACGTTTCCAAATTCCAATTCGACCAGGAGAGAGTCTCTATACTGTAAAGCGCATTCGATCATCTCGTCATGGAATTATGCGCTATACAAATCTACAAAATTATTATTAAATTAATTATTTCTTATTGTTTATTATGTTACTGGCACTGTTCTTTTTTACTATGGAATATGGCTTACATCTGAAAATCACCGAAAACAAATTGAGCAAATTAGGAACATGAACTAAATGTCAGCCGTCTCCTTCACCCACAGGGGGTGTGCCCCCTGTGGGATGGGGAAGGAGACGGCTGACATTTCAGACTAAACAGGTCAAAGCTTCTGCGCGTTATGTAGTTATTTCCAGCGCATACCTCCTCATGTCCATATTCAACTCTGAAGACTCGTGGCCACAGAGGCCATGGGTTGGTTGCGCTTCTGCTCGTGGGAGGGGAGCTCAAAACTTCGAAATTAGTGATGCTCTTGGCATTCTATAGGATGGGAAACAGGAAAGGTAAAGGAATCAATGTGGTGGTATATTTTAAACCTGATGAATAAATGAGAATGATGTAATATTCAGTGAGTGACACATGCATACTTGGAAAAAGGAAATCCGAGTGCTCCTATCAGGAGTTGATCCTAAGACCTTCCGATTACTAGTTCAGTGAATATTACATCACTTTCAGGTAATAAGTAGATAGGGTTCGAGTAGTTTCTGGCTACTGACATGAACGTAATGCGATGCGATGCGATAGAACAATTCACTGACTTGTATTCCTCATAGCGTTTTCCCAAGCAACAATTCAACTAAGTGTATTCAATGATATTTATTTTTGTTGGTGGAGAGGGGAACAGCAAAATAAGTTGTCACAAAACAATAACCTCGTGGTACAATGCAGTGCCTACAGTTGTTTCACAACCTACTTTATGTAATGCTTATAAATGTACCTGTCGGAGTGAGGTTCCAATGCAGTCCACGCCAGTATCACCGCCGCCAATAATGATAACATCCAATCCCGTGGCATCAAGAGAAGGCAGGTTATAGTTACCTACAGTAACAACAGAACACAGAACACAATAACGCAGCGTTACTACTCCACAATCAAGCTTTCTGAGAGCGTTTTTTTTTTTTAGATTACCATGGGTGCCAGAGGATTTTCCTGCCCTATTGTAACCCGCTCTTCGCCGCTCGGGGACGACGACGATCGATCCTGTCCCACGCGCGCAAGAACAAAAAGTCTCTGGTAGCCAGGGTACTATTTTACTGCTGAATTCGTGAGTTGAGGTTTTGGCTGGAGACGCAGCAAACTAAAACGTTCTTTTAATGTTTTGCAGCACAAGATGCGGAAAAACATAAGCTGACACGTTGTCAAAATTATCTTCTCGTTTCGACAGTCACCAAATAAGTTGGCCACTCTTTACAAGATCCCCTAAACTGACGTCATCTACTTACCCATCAGCCTTTTCTGGCAGGTCTCCAAAAACTGCATGGCGAAATGAATTCCTTCCAAATCACGCCCTAGAGCGATACGAAAAACAGGACCAAACGAGTACAAAAGTGAATGAAACTTAACCCTTTTTAACAATTAACTAAATCAGAGTTTACTCTTCAAATTACAAGCAATAGGCCATTATCCGAGTTGCTGTGAGCCTCATTATGAAAGCGAGGCTACGTTCACAGCTTTACATGCATATGAAAATAAGTTTTGTTTGCTTTTGAATGAAGATTAATTTTCATAACAAAACTTTGCATTTGGCCTCGCTTTCATAATGAGGTGGGTTCAAAGCAACTCGGTCAGACTGCGTTCGTACAAGACTTCGTTTTGTTCTTCTTTCTCCATAGGGGGAGGCAAAACATTGACCCTTATACTTCAGTTTCGTATTGTTTTTATCTATTCCGTTTTATGGGTTTCTTTACTTTTAAAAATCAAACTTTGCTGTCGTTTTGCATTCTGTCCAGACTCTCACAGAGCTTTGTCTCAACAGGGAAAGGTTTTTGTTTTGGACGAAAAGGCGTCTTTAGGTGGACAGAGGGATCAAACTTTAGATCCCCATCCGCTCGTTTGTTTTGTCAGTGCCGATCAGGATTCACTTCATAATAATAATTATTAATTTCTGCTGCGCAGTTATCCGTGAGTCTTGTCCCACTACAATCGCTAGGCTTAAGAAGAAGACTACTAAACACTACCTGGAAGCACCGCTCAAGTCAAACTCTGGTGAATGCAACAGGTTGCCGAAATTTTAGTTTTCAAATAGTTTTTATAAGATCAAATTTTTACCGTTTTTAGATCAGATTCGAAATACTTTTAATTGAAATACCGTTCAAGTCTTCTTGGTTTATTTGCAAGGGTTAGACATGAAAGGAAACTCACCCGGCAGTGGGATGTTGCGTGGGCATGTTGAGCCCACGGCCAACAGTACAGCGTCATTGTCTTGTAAAATCTGTTGTGCATCCACATTCTTTCCCACTTCAGCATTGTTAATAAACTTGATTCCTTCATCTGCCAGCAGATCCACTCGACGCTGAACGATCTGAGGTAACGAACAGCAGGAGAATGAAACAAGAGCGGGGTACTAATTACTAATCTATTTTATTTTGGATCGGTTTTCAATTAAGTGTCGAAAATAATTGGGTAATTGCTTTGGTTTTGCTTTCTTGCGCGTTGTGATTGGCTGGCAAAGTTCACGCCGCTTTCTCAACCAATGGGAAGCCAAACCAAAACCAATCGTATCGTCCCACGCGTTTTCCCGCGCTTGACGCCGGTTACATGTATTTGCTTCGGATTCTGATTGGTTCGTTGAACTGTTTACGTCTGTTGTGATTGGTCAGAGTAATTACTTTGGTTCTGTTTCTTCGACACTCAATCAAAAACCACTTTATTATAGGAACACTGCTGGATATATTTTGCTACACATAACATCATTATCGCCATTATTATCATTATAATATGCATTCCCTGAGGAAGAGAAACAAGGCAGGGTGGAAGAGTTGGAATGTAACCAAGGCGGCGGCACGGAAAAGAGAGTGCTGGTCGGAGAATGTGTCGGCCTTATGCGCCTACTGGAGCGCGGAGATTTGATGATGATGAATATGCATTCCCACGAGCCAGCAAAAAAGTGCAGCTACCATTTCAATATCCAAGCTGTAGCCCAATGGGAGCCTTGGAGCACTTACCATTTGTTAGCTGACCAGCTGGCTCGCAAACGAAATGCCCCACTTAGCAGTATTTTAGAACTAATCTTAAGACTTACCTGTTTTGTATTTTTCACAACTTCATTGCGTGAAGTTGTATTTTAATTTAACTTAATTTAATTTAGAAGATCTGATTATATGCCTTTCCCTCCAAATCCTTAATAGACCCTTATCACTCGGCGGCCAAGTTGAGTCTCAGGAGAATAAAAAGCTTTGTTTTTGCACGGCTAGCCTCGCACTGAATTCGCGTCTGGCCGAGGCTTGCCGTTCGAAAACAAAGCCTTTTATTCCCCCGAGACTCAACATGACCGCCGAGTGATAAGGGTCTGTGGAGCATACTTTTAGATATCCCTTTAAAATGGCGCATTTCATTTCCAAACTGATTAATCTGCCCTGCCAATTCTGGCAAATGGAAAGACCCTTTGGTGTCCATGTTTCCCCTTGTTTCGAAGAGCGAAAATTTTCTAAGGAAGCACGCTTCCAGGAGCGCCACTTTTTACGCTTCTGACTGAAAGGGTATTTCACTCACCTTCTTGCTTAGCTTCATAGGTGGCACGCCATACATCAACAACCCACCACATCTGTCATTTCTCTCGTAAACTGTAACCCAGTGACCAGCCTAATGTGTAAAATACAATGATTACACAAAGCAGCGTCAGTTAACAAAGAAACCAGACAAAGGCTCATTTTTGAGAATGATGCACTATTCAAAGTGACACAGGCATACCCGGAAAAGGAAATCCGAGTGCTCCTATCAGGAGTCAATACTAAGACCTTCCGATTACTAGTTAGGATTTTTATTATTCTTTTATCTTTTAAAAGTTGTAACGAGAATTCCTTACTTCGCAAGCTGTTGGCAAAAGACACACGGGTTCTAGAGACCAGAACGTGTTCATTTGTTTAAGAAGAAGGTTTTCCTATTCAAGTTACGACTCCATGAATAGGTTCACGAACAACTGTTAAGAAGTTGTTTTTCAGTCTGGGGAACAAGAGTTCCGTTATGGCAACTCGTCACAGAAGTACAACAGGCTTGGGTTCATAGTCATTTTAACCAAATAAGGCACTCGTGCCTCAAGTTGGAAGGCAATAAGAATTCATTCGCGACGCAGGTTAACGCTAACTGAAGTGTAAATGGTTTGAACCCAGGAGTCATGTCATAAGTACGAAAAATTATTATCATCCGGGTGAGTGTAGTCCTGAGAAGGCCTGTTTGGGGTGACTTTGACTGAAGTTTCAACAACCTGAGCGGAAGTCATCTTCAGAGTCAAGCAAATTGTGGCACGTCAGTAGATGGTATAAATGTCCCCCGTTTCGATCCGTCTTTTGTAAGTCAAAAGTCCTTACTGATGTGTTACCTTGTTGAGCTGTGCTGCAGCTGCCAGACCTGAAGGACCACTGCCAATGATGGCAACCTTTTTTCCTGTTCGATGAGCCGGAATCTGAACATCAAGATACGATTTTCAATGAGAGGAAAGACGATATTTGATTAATTGATAGAGCATTTTTAACTTCCTACACAAATAACAATCCCCAAGGTCGCTATAGTCTTTCACCGTGCACAAGTTTGAATAAACGAAGGATACGGTTTGACGAGGTAATCATTCATTCAAGCCCAACACTGATCACGCAATGTCTAATTTTCTCCTTTCATCCATAACCAAAAATACGGAACATAAGTATTAAGGGAACGATCACCAAGGTGGACCTGGATATGAATTTGAGTAATTCTCATAACAAATACTGTTGAGCTATTAAAGAAGACGACTACGGAGAATTTGCTTTTTGGTCGGGGCACGCACCTGAGGTGTGATCCAACCTTGTTCAAAGCCATGATCGATAATGGCGCACTCGATTTTCTTGATCGTCACTGGTTCAGCATTGATTCCCAGAACACAAGCACCCTGGAAACAGAATCAAAGATAATTTATGAAGTAAACTAAGACAGTACTTAAAAGGGTATTTCCATCTTCAATTCTATCTTGTTTTGCTTACCTCACATGGGGCAGGGCAGACACGACCAGTGAATTCTGGGAAATTGTTGGTGAGCAACAATCGATCCAAAGCCTCCTTCCATTTATCCTGAAATATGAATTGCAAAAATTAAGACGCGATTTCAAAGACATGCGGACTCTGAAGTTCAAGATTCACCCAACCGTTACGCTTTTTCACTGCCACTGCAGGAGACCTCTTAGAAAACAAGAAAACATTTGTCTCGAATGGAGTCAAAACGTCATTATTTGTGCACTATGATTGGCGGATTTCGATCCACTTTGTCGGTTTCTGTATTTTTTCGGTCAGCCGGTTGTCGCTGTAATTATGACTGACAGCAGTAAAACACGCACATCGTTATTTGGGTTTCGAAGATCAGAGTCCATATGTAATTGAAGGGCGTAGTTTAAGAGACCTTCGGCCCCACCTACCGACATTAATAAGATTTAAAAGATTAACAATGAAATTATTGTATCGTACATTTGTAATTTGGTGCTTGTACACACTGTAATGTAAAACAAGTAATAATCAAAGATTAGGGAGTGCGTTCGATGATCTAGATCCCAGGCTCTCTCTCCTTTGCCAAGTTGGTGATAATGTCACCTGCCCCTATACGCGTCCCAAGATCCATTCATTCAATCAACGTTGTACCATACAATCTCGACTCCAATCTGTATTAAGTGTCCGTTCTTTCTACGTCGAATGCAATTAGCAGTAGGCACGCTTCTCAACAAGAGAAATAGACGGCTCGCGCCCAGGTCTTCATAATACAAACAATGCATGCATCAACGAGTGCTGAGCCAATAACAAAAATAAATCCAAAAAATGGTTCAATGCGTAACAATTCTACAACACAACACAACACAACCCACACGAGAGCTATATTCCTTTTAAATCTATTATTCAAACATTTGAACAGTGACATCGTGCGGTGCTGCTCATTGCGAGTCTGGACAAAATCCTAAAACGGCTAAAATTCCTCTTCTGGAATTCTTAGAAGATACAAGCTTGTTTAAAGGGGCACTCTCACGGATATTTTGCTGTATGTTGGCCTAAAACTGCTCAAATATTTGGCAAGGAACCCCTTCTTTGACGTGAAATCGCTATTAGAGCACCGGCGGGAAATATCAAATGATTTCTCCGAGGAAAAATAAACTATTATCAGTTTTTTGTGTTTCTTCAAAATACACAAGATGAACTTGAAAAAATTGGCCAATTTTTCCAACTTGCAATCCATTTCCATCCTAGCCACTGATGAATGATACTAGTTTCTGAGCACTAGAAGGATTATTGTTACCAAAACTAAATCATTATTTTTGACGTTTCGATCGATGCAAATATGTTTTTTGCCTATTTAAAGTGACCCTAAAATAGGGGACACTTCCCCTTTAGAGCGGTTTCCAATTGAGTGTCGTAAGACCAAAACCGAAGTAATTACTCTGGCCAATCACAACAGATGTAAACAACACAACGAGCCAATCAGAATTCGAAGCAAATACATGTAACCGGCGCCAAGCGCGGGAAAACACGTGCGGCGAAAACACGATTGGTTTTGGTTTGGATTCCCATTGGTTGAGAAAGCGGCGCGAGTTTTGTTAACCAATCACGGAGCGCAGTAATGCAAAACCAAAGCAAACGCGAAATTACTTTTGACACTCAATCGAAAACCGCTCTAAATACAGCCACAAAGTTTCACCTGAAACACCAAGTCGTTCCACCTGGGGATGATGTTTCCTAAAGGACAACCCGTGTGAGACTGGCAGAACGGCACTCCACATTCCATGCACCTGTTGAGTACAGAAACAGAAATTTACACAGTCGGGCTGAGCTAGCATTCCAATTCTCGATATCACTGAGGAAAACATCGATACCTAGTATCGGTTCTCTCGATAACGGATAACACTAGTCACATGACCACTTAACGAAAACATCCTCGCTTCTGCACGTATTGTGTGCCTATAGTTTATATTCAGCCTCGTCCCCAGGGTCTTAGCGATATTCAAAATGGCGGTAGGTAGAAGACTCTGGAACAAGCCGAAAAAATACTCCACGAATCGTGGAGTGTTTTGTCGCGTGACATCAGTTTTACCTTCGCTTCGCCTTATCCGTAAAAAAATGTGGAAACAGCTACTTTGATCCTGTAAAAAGTGTGGCGAAGGCAAAATTCAAGTGTCTCGACACAAAACACTCCACGAAGGTTTTGTGGAGTACTGTATTTTTGCAGTGTGTACCAGCGTCTTCTCCGTTTCGCCATTTTGAATATCGCGAAGACACTCTCGTCACTGGAGACGAGGTTGGACAAATACGTCCTTCGTATCACCGGAAACAGCAACGAAAACGAGGAAAAGGGTGAATGTTGTGCAGTAACCAAGCATCAGAGTTTTTTTTTTAAGGTCATAACAATTGTTCAAGGGGAAGTATCACGGGGATTTTGGCCTTTTGTGGTGAAAATGGTGCGACGACACCTTCACTTAGTTAGAAAAAATTCCAGAACATCAAGAAAAAGAAATCAACTGAATCCTAGAAAGGGACAACTTCATGACCTGCTCTAGTGCATTAGGGAACGAAAACGCGAGAACTTGAAAACATTAAGCCTAACTTTTTTCAAGTTGCAGTCCTTTCTCACCCAGTACATCTGTGGCCATGGACACTCATCCGTACACTGGAGTGACAATCTACGACAAATTTGAGCAATAGTTTCGGGTTTCTGTTGATAAAATCCGTTTTAGAGTTTTTCCATACAACACCAAATTGCCGTGATACTTCCCCTTTCATTAGTCGATAATAAGAAAGCAAACAAGATTAGCACGATCAGCAATAGAAAACAGAAATTTATCCATAATATCAACAGCATTCAAACCTACCGGGCTGCTTGGACCTTCAATTCTGATTTGCCTTTGCTATAGTGAATCTCATTCCAATCTTTCATTCGCTGTCTTGGTGGACGGTATTTTACCTTGCTTCTGGAATACTTTACAAATCCTCTGCAAAAGGAAAATTGTGTTTTTAACATGGCGTCAGTGTTTGCGTCAGGTTTTAAAATTAATGCATCCCAGGACCAGTGATTCAAAATCGTACATGATTTAGCACCTGCCTAGCTGTCAGACCTCATTTCAGTTACCAAGTCGTCTCGCCATAACCTTCGCAACACTGACGGAGGAAGTTTATCTAAGTATCTTCAAAAAAAGTCGAGTAAAACTCTTTGTGATCGTGCATTTATGTTTGCCGCTCATTAATTATGGAACGCTCTTCCTTTGGACCTTGATCTACCGCAAGTCTCTCTTCGTTTAAAGTTAAAGTTACGATTTTTTTGTTACGCAAAGCCTTTGACTGACTTCACACGGTAAAGCGCATTAGAACATTTCATGATTAACGTGCTATACCAGTATTTTTAGTTAGTTAAACCTGGAGAAATGTTTAAAAGAGTTCTACTAGAAGGCCTCTATGCATTGTCCACTAGCGTCTTTACGCAGATTTTACGGGCACCCAATCTAATATCTGTTTTGATTGGTGTTCAAATTCTCCTATCTTGTCCCCATACTTTTCTTATAAAAGAGCTGTGAGGGTAATCTTAAATGGGGATGCCAACATCACAAAAGTGGTTTACAGAAGGGTCCTCAAAAAAATTACCAAGAACAAATAAAAACCTAATTATAGAAACAAGAAATGAAAAAAATATATATACAACAGTTAGAAGTAGAACTAAAAGGATCAAAAGGGGAGAAGTTATAAAAAAATAAAAAAAATTCACCTTGGATGATCACATCTTTAATTCTCATGACCTCAGGGGTTGAATAAGCATTGATATGACGAGGAGAAATTTGATGCTGATCACTGTTAGGGCTCAAAGGGTTAACAGGTAAATGTTTCTTGATTTCAGTTCTTCTGTCATATTTTCGAGGGACGGGTTAATTCTTGCGTGAAGTTTGTAAGCAAGATTTGAGCGTAAACGCGGAGATTTTAAAATGCTTTGCGTCATAAAAACCTTTTTCAACATACTGTCAAATAGTGTTCTAAATATTCCAGTAAACTCACCTAGTTTTGTCCAGCACCCTGTCAATAATCTTCTGATCCATTGTTGTGTCAGGAATTGCTTCCTCGATATCAGCCAAACTGGAATCTCTTTGCTTATTAACAAGAGGAGGTGAATGCTCATCCTTCTCCCCATTCGTCTTTTCTCCGTTCGTTTTTTCTCCATTTGTTTTCTCTCCGTTTACCTTCTCGCCATTTGTCTTTTCCCCGTTGGTCTCGCCATTCTCGCTGTTGTGAAGTTCTTTCTTGAGTTTCTAGGGGGAAAATCAAGTTTACAAGAGCTTGCTTTCGGCCAATACCGCCAAATTAATTTGAAAATTGCCAAGGTAGCCTGGGGCACCCACTAAAATGATCTTAGCGTCTAGCCTAAATTTTTTGCGCCTAACATCTGAGCTTTTGGCCTTGTGGGCTCCTTGGAATTTTTCTTAGGCAACAACCTTGATTGCCATAAGTACGTAAATTATGATCATCCGGGTGAGTGTAGTCCTGAGAAGGACTGTCTCTGTCTGTCCTTCTCAGGACTACACTCACCCGGATGATCATAATTAACGTACTAATGACATGACTCCTGGGTTCAAACCATTTACAACCTTGATTGCATAAAGCTATTCCTACGATTTACTTTAACCTTTACCACTAAAGCCTAAGCCTCAACTTTGAGGATTACTGGCCAATAAAGAATGATGCAAGATTATAACGTATGGTGTGACCTTGGTGTGGCCGCTAATTTGTTCTAGAATCTAAGTCACACCACTAGGACCAAGAAAAACAGTCAATGTAACAGGACAAAACTTCCCACTAGATAATGGGAGGGAAGTATTTATACGTAAGCCTCTTTAGGGCTGAGATTCTTGCGGCAATCTTGATTCGCCTTGGCAAACGTCCGATGATTTTCGCCACAAATTTCACGGAAAATACATTCGATGTTTTATGCAGATTTACTTTCTTGTGTTTATTGAAATGATACAATGCTGCAGTTATTAAGAGCTTTTCGGTGGAAAATGTGAAAACGTCGCGTTGTCTACTTGAGACTTTTTATTCGAGAAAGGCTTTGTATAGCAACGCTAAAAGAATTTCAAAGTAAATTTACAAGTTTCCAGTACAAACCCAGCGCAGCGCTTTTATAGAGCCACATCACCACCTAAATCCTTTCAAATTCTCGCACACAGTAACCATGAACATCAGTATCTTCCGCTAATTTAGTCGCAATAAACACAGTATTTAACAAGCTCACGGCGCTGTGATTAGGAGAGGGACCTCATGCGATGTGAGTATAAAAGGCGTCAAAGTTCCATTGAGGAAATCGGAGCGGAATGGAAGTGAAAAACGCCAAAAGTTCACATACGGGATTCTAAGAATCACCAACAAAATAGCCCATTTTACAGTTGTGTGGTTGGAATTGACTTTCTTTTGATGAAAAACCTCAGAACTTTTCAATATAAATGAAAGAAGTTGGCCTAAGAACATCATAATTTCCACTCTAACGCCAGGTCACTCAGTGCACGAAATGGCCCTTTATAAAGCTATTCACTGAAACCCATCACCAAGGCAACAGGATGACATTTTAAGCTAATAATCACCAACACCCTTAACATCTTTGTGCTATACTGGGAACTGTCGTTACTTTAACTCGTACACGTGTCCAGCTCTTAACCACCTAAGAAAATGTATAAAACTATGGCACTACCTCTACTTCCTCTTCTTCTTTCAGCTGCTGAAGAGCGCGTTTGTAGTCACGAGGAAATATCTGTACCAGATAAACACAGCACGATAAGTCAAAGCACTGGTATTACTCTACAGCAAGACAACCACTGAATACAAGCCGGGGGGAGGGGGGTACTCCCCTATAGAAGCTGTATAGGTATATGTGCAGCGCCAAAGGGTGCGCTTTTTAGTCGTTTTGGTCCAAAATAGGTTATAGATTCTAACCATTTTGGTCTGAAAGTCTGAAAACGGGTATGGACTCTAGACACCAGGTCTGAAACTGGGTATGAATTTTAGGGGCCAGGGACCCGTTTCTCGAAAACCCCGGTAACTTACCGGGCCCGGTAAGTGTCTTGGTGATAAATGTTTCTTAACAGAAGTCAATTTTTGTTAGCTTTGAATACTAAATTTTAAAATCTTATAATTCTATGAAAACATTAGCCAAGTACCATGTCTGTAATTACTGTGTAATCGGCGAAAAAACATTAAAAAAATATACTTATCGGGCCCGGTAAGTTACCGGGACTTTTGAGAAACGGACCCTAAAATTACATATTTTGGTCTGAAAAAGGGCCAGGGTTTAGAGAACAGAGCTCCGCATCCCCACCGAAAATTCCGTGGAGTATTCCCCCTGCCCCCATCACGGGGAGGCCGGAGTACTAAAACCTTTTCATCCGCGGGGTGACCGACATCTGTCTACTCTTTGTACACACACGTAGTGTTGAATAAATCAAAGTGGTCTCAAGAATTTAAGAAATGACCACTGGAGAAAAACGGACACATTTTAGAAACAGCTTCTCCAACAACTGCTGGCAAGGCAATGAGAAGCAAACACGTGTTCTGGTAAAATACTCCTTAAAAAGCTTAGGATCAAGATAGGATAGATAAAGAAGCTCCGTTATCAGGTGTAACGAAAACAGACGGTTTGGAGCGTTTATGCGTTGAGACAATAGAGATTTAGAATCGCATTTACGGCAAACGGCAAACGCCGTTCACGTCATTTTAAATCTCTTTAATATATACCACACAAGTGAATAGTGCTTATCGCGCGTGCTGATTGGCTAGCTTGGAGGTGATTAGCCAATTACTATTCACCTCCGAGCAGCCGAAGAGAAACAAGATGGCTTCCCGTTTCGCCACGGTTACTTAAGAAGAAATTATTTCGATAAACGAGGCGGCTAAATACATAAATGGCAACAAAGTTTGGTTTGACGGCATTAAATGGAAAGTTATTTAATCTTTTCAACCTCATATTCTAAGGCGAAAAATGAAAATACATTCCCTTGTTTACGAAAACTGCCGAGCACTAAAATTACAATGAAAACAATGAAACATCTAATATTTTTCAGCATGGTTTCAACAACAAGACGAATTTCACAGAAAAATTGAATGAAATTGTCGGTGAAAGTGATGGACACTATTCACCTCCACTTCGGTGAATAATTGTCAACTATTAATGAAATACCTATCCCGTAATCGCCATAATTTTTTTACATAAATTACACAAATGCACCGTAAGCTGATTGACAAATTACATACCATGGGAGCAAGAACCAAGTACCATACCTTAACAAACATCTTGACCGAACTGCCCCAGTCCTCCAACAGACGCTCAGCAACTGTTGAACCAGTCAACTCGTGATGTTCCTGTACTAGGCCCCTGACCAGCTCCACATCTGGCCCGGTAACGGGCTCAAGGTCCACAATCTCTTGGTTACAAAGTGAAGCGAAGCTCTTCTTCCTGTATGTTCAATATACGTGTATATGTTCAGTAATGTGACAGATAAGGAACGAGAACAGGTTTTTTTCACGGATTGTAGAAACGCACTTGCAAGCAAATGCACGTAGAATACCCGTTATTACAGTTGAGCCTGCGGTCAAATGTTCTTTTGTTTCGAAACATGAAAATGAGGCACAAGGGTCATTAAACATAAAAATCAAGTTGTGGAGCTCACAGATTGGTCAAAAACAAAACGTGAATGTCACCAGTTATCAATTTCCTATTAAAGACAGATTAAGAAAAGCTATCGTTTCCAGGTTTCATAGGAACATGATCTATTTCTTCTCGTACAGGGCATATTTAACCTCAGAAACGGTGATGAAAAGGGTTTTTTCTTTGTGTTACCATCAGGCATTAGACCATTGAGGGAGATGCAGTGATTTTATTATGAGCACGTTGCACCCCAGATCAAGCGATCAGGGTTTGAGGTATGAGGTTTGAGGTTTGAGGACGGGGATAATTGTGCCTGGATTAACATGAACTTTGATTCGAGTTTAATAAAGATTCTTCCAAAAGAGTTTTGGCCCTCAGGTTTGACTTAGACTTTTCTTTACCTTTAGCTTGAATTAGGCTTTGACATCACTTTTAAAGAGCGAAATGAAAACCTCGGTTAACTTTTAATCGTAGATTAGCGTTAATCGACTTTCGAACAATCCGCCCCAGAAGTATAAATGGATTTCGCCGGGTCAAATATCTGGAAAACTTTTTTTTTTTGCACACTTTACTCTCACTTACCGTGTCTTTTGTGTTTTTAAGTGAAATGTAACTTTTTATTTTTTGTTCTTTTTCTTTGTTAAGGTACTGTAAAGGTGTTTTTGAACTTATGAATAAAATGTCAGGGAAACTTGACTAAGTTCTAGGAAGGTAACCCTGCGACTGACTAGTATCTCATCTGGGGTGATACTCCTAGCTGCTTCATGCTAAAGAAATCGGGATAACCTCCGGAAGTAGTGGGCCATTTGGCTCGTGAAAGATTTACCATTATGTGGTCATTACCTGTCAAGAACGAAAGCTATTCCTCCAGACATACCAGCAGCAAAATTCCGACCTGTGGAGCCGAGAACAACACACAAGCCTCCAGTCATGTACTCACAGCCATGATCACCCACACCCTGCAACAGATTAGTAACACAGAAGTTGCGGTGTACAGCAGCAGTAAGGGATTTACTTTTGAAGATAGTTCAAACAAAAGAGATTCTTATTCCTCACTGATACAGTCCTAAAGTGATGACGTCACGAAAACTAAATTTATGAATTTATAAGATTTGTTAGTATATTCGAAAAGAGCATGATGAAAAATGCCTACTTGCCAAAAATCAGCATCTTATTGCAATTTGGGGGCGAGATATTAGCTCTGTTATGCACTGATGACTCCATACAAATCCTTCTAATTTTGTCTCAGTTCTTAACGTTAGGAACTGAGGCAAAATTAGAAGGATTTGTATGGAGTCATCGGGCATAACAGAGCCAATATCTCGCCCTCAAATTGCAATAAGATGCTGATTTTTGGCAAGTAGGCAATTTTTCATCATGCTCTTTCCGAATATACTAACAAATCTCACAATATCAAAAATTCAAATATTTGTGACGTCACACTTGAGGACTCTATAGCTCTATTATATATTCTCCCTGCAGGCAAAGTAAGTACAGTGGTTTTTAAAAAGTTGAATAAAAAGAATAAACGATATCCAGTTGTATCTTTATTTCTCATCTGTTTTGTGATTGCAACAAACTGAATTCAAAACACAGATCTGTCCAAAATGAGACCTTACAGAATGCAAAGAAGAGACGTAATTTCAGGGAGAGAAGTCAACACGATGTCGAGGAAAAGGTTGTTGTTGAAAAGGTTTATTCCCTTCAGCCAGGAAGCCAATTTCAACGTATCGAAATTGGTCGTATAGAGCGGTTTCCAATTGAGTGTCGTAAAACCAAAACCAAAGTAATTTCTTTGCCCAATCACAACGTGTGTAAACAGCGTATGAACATGTAACCAGCGCCAAGCGCGGGAAAACACGGGCTAGCAAGGCACGCCGGATTGGTTTGGGTTTTACATCTTATGGTTGAGAAAGTGGCGCGAGTTTTATCAACCAATCACAGAGTGTAGTAATGCAACACCAAAGGAAAAACGCAATTACTTTCGACACTCAATTGAAAACCAACCGCTTGAGTATGGGAAATAATATGACAAGGAGTTTATCACAGAAGATGAAAAACTTACCTCAACCACTGCGGTCACTCCAGAGTTTCTTACACAAAACCTTTCAGCAGCGATGCCTCTGACGAAAGCCTGTATGCAGTAAAATTTGTATCAATGAAAACTTGGATTAAATACATAAGCAAAATGATGATGTCTTGCTTAATCAGTACCATTGCAATGAGTTTGAAAATCTCTAAAAGCACTCATTGTGCAATATTTTCCCGATTTGTCCTAAAGACAATTATTAGAATCCACTGTTTGACTGAAAGGCTGATTTGATTTGTTCAGTTAGAAACTGTTAGCGATGATTCCTCATGAACACAATAAACTGCATGCAATGCTGCCAACGTTACATACAACGACTGTACAAAAAAGGCAAAAGTTGCGGCAACATGTGAGATAAACAAACTTAAGAAAAGTGTTTTGACGCATAACTCTCATAGTTACTTCAATTAACAATATAACAATAACTCTTTTACGTATCGTATTGTACTATAGTGTAGAAAATTGTATTGCAACTAGTATAAGTAGTATAAGTTCACTAGAAGACATAGCGTTATTTCTGTAAGTAGTGTGGACATTGTAAGTACTTTTAGTTTTGTAAGTATAGTAAGTATTGTTAACAATGTAGATATAGTTGTTGGGTTTAAAAAAAAAAATTCCTTTACTTCTAGTTGAAATAGTATTTTAGAAGTATGATGAAGTTGTGAAACGCATCGTAATGATCCAAATGGATAAGGGGTTTAGTTACTAAAGAAACTGTGCTGCTGAGTCGGTGAAGAGTAGAAACAAATGTTTAGTTTTATCGACAGAATTGATAAGATAATTTTGGCCGCCGTAAAGAGATTCGAGTGCTGACGTTTCGAGCGTTAGCCCTTCGTCAGAGTGAAGGTTAACGATGAAGGGCTAACGCTCGAAACGAGTCGGTGGCCAAATTGTCTTGTCAACTGTTTTGACTGTGAGATATCCACTGACCAGCCTCTAATTTCTCCACACATTATCAAAGATAAAATGTTAGGAATGTATAAAGCACAGTGTGGAGAACATCCATGTTGATACTGGGGATGGACATATTTACCTTGCCTGCAGTGGCACCATAGAAACAAACATTGCCAACAATGATGTTTTCTTCGGCTTTGTAGTCACTGGGATGCTGGCTGCTTGGATAAACAATGATCTTGCCTCCAGCTAAGCCCTGATAAGTGATTAAAATTCATAAGGATTTATTAGGACTTATTAAAGGGACAGTATCACGCTATTTTTAGTAACACATCGAAAATCGGAAAGATGCTATTCGGTTGATTGCAGCCAAGATATAATGACAAAATTCCATTAAAAGACTATCAGAATGCAAAGAAACTATCCACGGATATTTTCGCCGGCAGATGACCAAGATAGAGAGGGGTTTAAATTTGAAAACGTCTGGCGGACGTTTTCAAATTTCGCTGTTGTAACGCATCAAAAATCGCTGGTTGTACTATATTTTGGTTCAACCTTTCGTCTTTGAATCACTATCAATATTTCTTTAAATTAGCGATTGAGAAATTAATTAACACAGTGTTCAAAGTTTAAATTTAGTAAATTTTGGCCAAAAATCATGATATCTCCCATCGATCTCCAAGGATACTGCCCCCTTAAGGGTGCGTTCGATTGACCCGGCTATTCCGGAATAGGAATACATACAATGATGACAAGAGATCCCTCGTAAGGGGCTTTTGGCTCTTAAAGTATCATGTGTCTGTGAAAGTTTGCAGAAATGTCTTCCCAAATTTACTTAAAAGACAAATCTAACAGTTAATCCGCTTATTCTTTTTCCGGAATACGGTCCATCGAACGCAACCTAATTATCATATGGGAGTGAAATACTTGATACTGCATTCTAATTTCAACAGACTATCCTGGGTGTGTGAACAAGGAATCCGCCAAACTTATAAACAAACTACCCATACATAAACCGTGTTTAACAAACTTCTTTGTTGAATAAGTTGGCCTTGGGAATATGCTAGAAAACTTAGACAGCTTGTTCGTTGGTTTCCGTTGACTCTAATAATTGACTCAAGGCTTTGTCCCTCGGCAACTACCAGGTTGTAGAAACTTCAAAACGTACCATTTAATTATTAAATAGAAGACACAAGGTACCTGCACTCACTTACAGCATCTGTATTTGTCGTAACAGTAGCTCTAGGTGACTGCTCAGTATATTAGAACAGTATCTGCAGTAGCAATAGGCCTGAATGAATGACAGACTTCCCAAAACAAGTTCGCACCTAGCTAAGAAATAAGACAAGATTGAATGATAGTTACCTTGCCAACATAATCATTGGAGTCGCCCTCCAGCTCCAGAGTAATTCCAGGTGAGAGGAATGCTCCAAAACTCTGACCTGATAACAAAAAATGAAGGAAAATGTTTCAGTTGTAAACTAAAATAAACACTGCAAAGCTTTGCAAACTATCCAAACTATGGTACATTTGTACCAAGTCTATTCGCCAGACAAGAAAACAATGCAATTCAGTAAGTCTAATGAATTAGGTTGTTCCTAGAATGGATACTTAGTGTAGTTAGGATTTTTATATTTTGAAATTTTAAACACGATGTATGTAACGCAAGTAATTCAGCTTATAGCTGCAAGTTGTGGTTTTTTAATAAACGATTTATCTTCATCTTCTGATACTCCTAAACAAGGCTGGACACCTTATTGTGTTTACACAACGCAATTTTCTTAATTGTGATAGCACCTGACGTAGACGGGAACAGAAGTCCATTTGTTAGACAGAGAACTGAGAGAATAGAGCTCCATTTAGGCAGGGAACATCTTTTTCGCGGATTTAGCACTGATCTGCACTATTTAGGCCTATGTACTGATTTAAAAACGGTTAGCTGTCATTTGGTGTCCTGGCTAACTCTCTGAAATAAGTTAAAAATTACTATTTTCACCAGTTAGCCCTCTTTCGTCTAGTGGATATGGATATAGGAAGTATGAAGCAAATGACCCAGGTTGAGGCGAAGACTAATTTGATTTTTTAAACTTCTTTTACCGTTTGAAATAAGATTTTTGTTGTGTAAACATCATAAGGTGTCCCTAATGAATTAGCTGCTGACCTGCCGAGCCTCTTGCTTTGATGTGTATGGTGCCATCAGGAAGACCTTTCTCTCCAAATGTCCTAACAACAACAGATTTTGATTGATCCTTTTTGTTTCCAGAGTGATTTACAGTCAATCTACGTCACGCGTTACCGGTATTTTTGAAATTGAACAGAGTTTGGAAATTAACATGTCAGTTTTGAACATCGCCAACGAGATATCAGAGTTCCCGTAGAAATTTCCCTGGTTTATTGACGGTATAAAGCTATGAACTTTTCTTCACATTACAGCATTAAGTATTTCAAGAATAATAATTGTCTCCCAAGTGTTTTAAATCTTTTTTTTTTTCTGTTAATGCGTCTTTTTCGGAAAGATTTCCAGAGAAAGTTTATTTCATTCTCGGAAATTCAGGTCACGCGTGACCTGAATTGACTGTAATCCAACAGCATGTTACAGATATATCATATTAAGGTAATTATTTGAAAGCAAGTGATTAAAAATTCCAAGACAAAAATGATTGTAAAATGTTACCACGTTGATAAGGTAGCAACATAAAAATGCCAAATTCTACATTCCAAAATATTGCCCCCCCCCCCCCCCCCCAAAAAAAAAACCACCAACTTAAGCTATTGTTAGGAAGCTTTCTTTCAAGCTGTCAGACTACGATTTCATCTACAGACTCAAAAGTTAGAAACACGTTGTATAGCATGACAAACAGCACGGCATGACAGTACTGCTCATTTGAATGGTGACACTGAAGAAATCTTTCATCCACACATTCAAAAGTTAACCTCACCCTGTATGGCATAACAGGAATGACAGCAAACTACACGACAGGGAATGATCGCTCACCCACTAACTTTCATACTAGTAGAACAGGGACTCGACTCTAGATTTTCTTATGCTCTTTTTTTTACCTTGCAACCTGGTAGCTGAGTGTTGTGCCAAATGCACGGTCAGTGTTCATGACTGGCATCTCTAAGTACAAGGTTTTTGAGCCTCCATTGAGAACTTCCTTGGCTGCTTCAATGAGTTGATTGTCCTATTGGGGTTGAAAACAAAACACCATGAAAATAAATTCTCTCCTGATGCAACTTCAGAGGAGTGCCGTTTAGAGGTTAATATTAATAATACTTAATGAAGATAGAGCTTTCACTGAAAACAAAACCGAGGTAGTTTCTACGTTCAAGAAAAAAAAGTTCTATGATTTTAACACAGGGCCTGGTTGTACTACAAAAGCGTGGCCAAATCAACGCCACCTTTTGATAAGACCAAACTTGAAGCGGTTGCCTTTGACTTCCTATTGAACTAATGCTTTCAAATGAACGTTTCACTATGTTTGATTCTGCCGGCAACTGTGACCTTCGATGCAGATCAAATGGATGTCGAAGCACATGAAGGGCAACTTTTCATCGGGTTTTTCACGCTAATTTAAGGCAAGGAAAGATGGACAAAATTGTCATGTGGGTTTTCATGAGGTTTACCAGTCTCAGTAGCAAAAATACGAGCCAGAAGAACATTAAGTCCAACTACAGTGGAACCTCGATTTAACTAAGTGCCAAGGGACGGGAAATTGGTTCGTTAACAACAACAACAACTAACAACTTGATTGAATAAATAATGAAATTACATTCAACGACTTGAAACCCGCAGGTAGCTATCAAGCTATTCGAGGTGGGCTCAAGGAAAGGAAGAATAAAAGAAGAAGAAGAAATACAAAACCATTGATTCTAAGACTCCTAGACGCACTCTAGTGTTTCGTTATATCGAGGTTCTGCTCCCCGCCCCTCCTCTTCCCCGAGAGCTTGCTCACAGGCTCTAAAAGGCCAGGCTGGAATATGTCGTTCGTTATACAAAGGACTTTGTTAAATAGAGGTTCACTATTCAAGATTCCACTGTATTGAGCACTTTGCAGCAACTCACCTTTCTAAGCTCCAGTTTGTGGTTTTGTGCTTCACTTCCACCTAAGTGGTCACCAGGATTTAATTCATTGCCAGTCATTAGAAGAGGACTGAAGTCCAGCAACTTTAAAAAGCAAAAAAAAAAAAAAAACGTCATTAGAAAACAGAGGTTGATCACTATTTCTTTACAAAAAGGAGATGCAAATATCATGTAAATACCCTGGAGATTTTACATAGCAATAAATGTCAAATTTCGTGAGTGCTCGTTGGCTATTAAGTTTTATCATCAATGTTAGTACAGATGAATGGAGAGTCACTAAGTGAGCTGACGCCTTTGCAGAACGTTTTGCCAAACGTTTTAGCCTTTGTTCTTATGAAGCAAGAATTTTACCACAAAACTGGAACTGTTGAATGACAAAATAACTGCACGTGCGTTATACATTTTGGTACATATCTTTGCCGTCCTCTGCAAACAACAACGTGAAATGACCACATTTTTAAGGGTTCGCCATTCCTTCTCATTTGGTTCCTGGATAGTTCGCCGTTTTTTGTAAAAGATGAGCGAGTTGAAATAATCGCGAAGTAGCACAAATGAAATAAAGATGTATTTTCGGGTGACGTTTTCGTTGCTTAAGATCCCTATTGTCAGTTAGAAGACAGACCCATAAAAAGACTCAATTATTTAGCAAATGAAATGCACATTTGCCACAATACAACAAATGTGGTTCAAGTTGGTTGCTGCTTGGTTATTTAACCTTTACTCCCCATAATTTATTCACACATACCTTCACTTTTTCATTCAGGGGATCGGCAGGTTCCAGAAGGTCACATCTTCCAATGATCTCATTCAGTTTACGAAAGCCCATTTTAGCCATGTACTCACGAACCTGAACATACACGACAAACATTACATTAATGAGGTTTATTTATTTAATTAATTTTTTGTTTACTTGTTTGGCATATTGGCATACATGCATTAAACAGACAAGTTAGAAAAGAAGTTGTTACAAAGATACATCAGGGAGGGTGGACCTAATTAACACTGACACAACAGCCACGGCAAAGAGAAACATGCGAAAAATTTCATGATCAAGACAAAGGTTCTGCAGAAGAATTTCCAAATTTAGGGCACAAGATGGTAAATCTTCTCTTTTTTTTTTTTTCTGAGCTTGAATGTAGTTGATACTAATTAATGTTGCTAGATAATTTGACCACATTCCACAAGTTGTCCTAACATTTGACATGCAAAGAAGTTGTTGCTTTTGCCAACACCCATCATGCCTACCAGAATGACTAGCTTCCGTATGTCGGTTTGGAGATAATGTACATCATAACCAATCGGGGCTACACTTTGCTCTTACCTCTTCAGCTAACATGAAAAAGAAGTTGATGACCTGCTCTGGCTTTCCAGCAAACTTCTTCCTTAGTACTGGGTCCTGAAAAGACAGGTAAATCGAAAGCGATTGAAATGAACATCCAATTCGTGTTTTCGCATCATCATCATCATCATCATCATCATCATCATCATCATCATCGTCGTCGTCGTCGTCATCATCATCATCACCATTTATTTTGCATTTAAGAGTTCAAATTAAAAGATACAACAGGAGTGCAAAGTGATATTTCTTTCAACATCCAAAACGTGAAGTATAATTAGCATATAAGGAGTCGCTACTCACCTCATTTCTAGTTTTGGCAAAGAAAAGAAACAAAACACCGTTTGCCGGGAACGAGTGTTAAAGGGAAAGCTTTATAAAGGTGAGCCTTTTGTTCAAGAGAAATCTATTTCATAATTCTAAGCTCTTTACCTGTGTGGCAATTCCAACAGGGCATGTATTCAGATGACATTTCCTCATCATTGTGCAACCCAAGGCAATAAGCGGAGCAGTAGAGAACCCAAACTCGTCAGCACCCAACAGAGCACCAATCACCACGTCTCGTCCAGTTCTGATCTGTCCATCCACTTGCAGGACAACTCTCCTGCGCAGATTATTCAGTACAAGAGTTTGATGGGTTTCAGCTATGCCGAGTTCCCATGGTAACCCGGCATGCTTGATGCCTGACCACGTGCTCGCCCCTGTTCCACCATCATGGCCGGAGATAGTAATGTGTTCAGAGTGACCCTGGGAAAAACAAAGTACAACTCGTGTTCAGCAAGTTTCTAGGTCACCGTAAATATCAGTTTCTGTTGTGTTTCTGTATCGGTTTCAAGTCTGTTGTAGCAGCTAATGGATCATTGTAGCCAGGCAGATGTTTGATATTTTATCTCTAATTTTTTGTGGTACGAAATAGCTGGGAGTACTGAAACTCCTTTTATATGCGGAGCATCCAAAAATCGTGGACAAAACTGTTAATAAACGTTTGGTCAATCTACAACTTCTTAACTAAAACACATGTAAGTAACCACCACAGTGCCCCTTTAACGACCTTCTTGTGAGGTTCAGAAACTAATGGTGCATTCTTTTGGGGCTATTCAAGTTATTCTTATTCCGGTTTAAGAATAACAGAATACACGGAATTTCAATATCGAAAAGAACGTTCCTAAAATCTGGAGACGGAATACCCATCGCATGGCCGAGGTGATCTGAGAACAAATATGTCTGCACACGCGAGCGACCGCATAGGATTTCCCACCAAAAATTTCCCAAAAGAACGCGTATTCTGTGTATTCCGTGTAAACCCTATTGCTTCCATTCTGTTCATTCTGCTATCAGGAGCAGAATAAACAGAATGATATTCTGTTCATTCCAAAAACGGAATAGCTCCCAAAAGAACACAAATACCGTCTATTCCGAGTATTCCTATTCTGGAATAGTCCCAAAAGAGCGCGCACTAAGTCATAAATATTCGCAACCTACCTTTGCAACTCCAGCAGCAATCACACCCACTCCTACCTCAGACACCAGCTTCACACTGATGCGGGCTTGGGGATTGGAACACTTTAGGTTGTAAATAAGCTAAAACAGAAAATATGTGAGGTAATAAGCACTCTGAACTCAGAATGATCTGGCTAGCAAGTGCTCAAAGATGATCACAAAGCTGACTCACCTCAGCCAAATCTTCAATTGAGTAGATGTCGTGATGAGGAGGGGGACTGATCAGCCCCACACCGGGAACAGACTTACGAGTCTTGGCAATGTGTTTAGAGACCTAGCAAGACACAAGAATACATGTTTTGAGGGCAAAATTCAACTTCTTCAAGCTAATTAATTAATGGAAAATTTCCAAGGCCAATAAAAGGAATGTTCGCATAGGCTTGCTCCTACAGCTGCAATATGTATAGAAACATGATTGAATGTAAATCACACAGTTTACAAAATTAATAGCGTTACCGTATACCTACAATTACAACATTTGTTTTTGGGGAGGAGCGGCTATGGTAGGGAATTTGAATGGGTTTGGGACCCAAGAGGCGGGAATTTGAACAAACCAATTTTCAAAAATCTTTAATTAAACAGTCAGACTACATGTTTCAGTCATGCATCTAGATTAGAAAGCATGGTGCCTGTTCAAACAAGAGGAGTATCTCAGGTGCCCACTGTATAAACTGGGAAACTTAACTTAAAGGGGAAGTATCACGCAAATTTGTTGTCATTTCAAAACCCCAAAATGTTTGTCTGTCAGCACGAACAACGAAATAATTGTCAAGTTTGTTATAAATTATCACCCCAGTGCAATAAAAGTAGTGTCTCTGGCCAGAGACAGGGTAGACTAGGCCGGTATGGATTGCCGGAATCTTGAAAAATGTTAGGCTATAATGTTTTTTAAGTTCTCGCATTTTTGTTTTTAAAATGCGCTAGAACAGGTCGCGAGTTGTTCCTTTCAAGAATTGAGTTGATTTCTTTCCTCCCGTCATTCTAGAATTATTTGGCAGCTGATTGAAGGTCTTATTTCATCATTTTTACCAAAAGATACCAAAAACCCATGATACTTCCCCTTTAAGTCTTTAGCAAGGTGAATATCAACTGGTTTCTTTTCGGATTTCTTAAGCAACAAAATACATGACATGTGGAGAAAGAGACACTGTAAAGAAACGTCCCCAATAGTGAGCAACTATAATTTCTCCTCACAATATCGCTCCTTGATCAAACAAACAAGTTATGAGAATTAAAATAAATGATCACCAATGACAACATTTCTTGATGTTTGCACAAATTCTCTCAATTTGCACCTTAAGAAATACATGGAAAATGGTAAAGAGAATATACACATCGATATTTAAAGTTTCAATGGTTAACCACAAGAACAATTCTCCTCTGAGAACAATTCTCCTCTCCTCTTGTCTTGCACGGCGATGTATTGAGCATTGCACATACCTTGTATCCAGGCAACTCTCCACCCTCACCAGGTTTGGCTCCCTGTGAAATTTAAGGCAACCGTGGTTAAACTCTTTAATGCCACAGGTTTCATTATTATAAGGTATCCGAGACAATAAAATGGCAACAAGGAAACAAAGAGATGCCCTGGAGTATCAGAAAAACGGAGTCCTTATCAAGGCTGTTGCTGAAGAAAAATTTCACGGATCCCACGTGCCCAAAAGCCGAGAAGTTAGGAGCTCAACATGTGAAGTGTTAGGTGCTGCTACAACAGATTTAGGCACCCAGAGCATTCTCTTGGGTGCCCCAGGCTACTAGGCTCTTGTTATGAATGAATGCCTTTATTTATACACGATGCAGTATAAGCTATAAGCTTGTGGGGTGGTGTAATTTAAACAAAGAGTAAATCAAAGAATAAAAAGAAACGCAGCCTAGTTGCTTATAACGAATAGTTTGTGAAATGAAAGCAATGTTTTTATTGGTTGTTACTTTACCTGTGCCATTTTGATCTGCAGGTCTTCTGCCATTGCAAGGTACCAAGCATTCACTCCAAATCTTGCTGATGCCACTTGTCTTATGGCAGACCTTGTATTATTTTCAGGGTCATTTCCCCTCAGAGGATCCTCACCGCCTTCACCTGTGTTGCTCTTGCCACCAATCCTGGACAAGATAGAAAAACATAAAACATCGAGAGTGCAATAATTTCTTGAGGGAGAAAATAAAAGGGAAACACTGTGTGGCTGACAACAGCTTGCCATTATATTAAAGAGAATCCAACCACTTCTCCTGACACCATTTCACATCTTTGGATACCAAGAAAAACCCACAGAAAGAAGGTACAGGAAGGTCCAAAACAATAATGTCACTGATAATAGAATTCTGGGCCAGGTTGTTTGAAAGCTGATTAAGGCTAATCCACGATTAAAAGTTAACCAAGGTTTTCATCTCACTCGTTAAAAATTAAGTTAAGTACAAGTTATCATGAAAGTTCAGACAGCTTCTTTTTGTGAATTCTTCCCAAAACAACAGAATTTCTTGGGTTAGATATAGACCCCACAGGATAAATACAGTCAACTCCCTTTATTGCGGACACCCTTGGGACGGTGAGTAAGTGTCCTTAATAGCGGAGATTTATTTCAGGCTGTCATTTATTTAAGCCAGAATTAAGCTGCTGTCCATGTAATGGAGGTGTCCGTAACAGCGAGGTGTCTGCATGGCAAGAGTTTTGACTGTAACTTACATCGTGTTCCTGCAATAAACCTTGTAAAGCCAAAAGCTATATGTCTGTGGGTAAATCATGCTTTTTAGCAACAATCCTTAAGGCATACATACTCACTTGTTCATGGCCTTTGCAAGAGTTGTATGAGTTTCATAGGAAATGGAGCCAAAACTCATGGCACCTGTTGAAAAAAAAAAAGGTCAGTAACATACTGGAAAACAATTGATGTAATATATCAAACACGAGACACAGTGGGCACATATCAAACACCGAGAAGAGAGTTGAAAATACGAAGCGTAGCGGAGTATTTTTGACGAACTTCGAGGCTTTTGATATTGTGATGAAACACTGTGACGAGTGTTTGATATAACTTCTTAAACAAACTCTCTTTGAAGGGGAAATTAAGGATGCAAAAACAAGGAGTTTTTCATCAGATAGCCAAACACGTTACGGTGCATGATCTCCTTTGTCTTTGGCTTTTGAATCATTAATGAGTTTGAGAAGATCGTATCCTTGATAAACACGATCTAATAACGTCCATTTCACACACCAATATCAACTGAGATGGAGCCACAATTTTCTGATAAAGGGGATAAATGGCAAACTGCAAACTCTTGTTTGTACAATGTTGGATACCTGAAGTATCTAGGGCAGGGAGGAGGAGGGGTGGGTTGGGGTTCAATGGTTGCGGCCCCCTCCTAAACTGGCTGCCATTACCATTTCAGGTAGTCTCTAAAGTCTAGTAAGGGACCCCAATCAAGAAAAAGAGGCACTCATCACACCAAATAGGCAGTGAAATTGAGGGAGGGAAAAGGAAAGGATAAAGAAGTATTAAACTCCAGCAAAAGCACATGGCAATGCCCCTGCAGACCTCCCTGGACCCCCCACCTGATCCTGGAGAAATGGCAGCATTGGCTTGATTTTAACTTTGCCTAAATTTCATTTAGCCTCATTTAAAATACATTTCAGTAGAGCATACCTGTGGCAAACCTCTTGACAATTTCTGAAGCTGGTTCAACTTCTGAGATATCCAAGGGTTTCTTGGCAAATTTAATCTGCAGCTGGCCACGGAGGGTGCAAGAGCGAACCTACAAATTAAAGCATATCAGCATAGAAATCAGACAGTCAAAACTACTCTAGAACACTCGACCAAGTGAAAGCATTTCCCAAACTTTAAGCTTTACTAACCACTTCAATGGAGGTCTCGCTGTACTTCTGGTAAGCAGGTTGACTCTTCATTCGAACTGCATCCTAGAAGAGGAAGGGAGGAAAGTCAAGTTTTACCAACTAAAGGCTGGTTTATACAAGTGATAAGCGTACATGTAAGCACAAGGTGGCATACCCATGCAGAGTGAATAAAACGTTTGGCGCCAAAATGTTAAATCCAAGATGGCGGACGTCGGAGGTACTCAGCTTACAGTATGTTTGCATTAGCCCGGTTTACGCAGGTGACGCAATGATGCAAGCATAAGCGCAAGCACAAGAAAAAGGAACAATTTCATTTTCTTGTGCTTGCGTTAATGCTTGCGTCGCCCCAGTTTACACGTTGGTTTCTTGTGCTTATGCTTGCACTTATGCTTATGCTTGTGTCATACGTGTAAACCAGCCTTAAAAGATAATCATCAAAAATAATCCATCAATTAACTTCTAAAGGTAAGAAGCTTTGGTCTCTCCAAATCTTCTTAGGATGAGCTTGCCATTAAATTGGCAGGTTCTGGAAACCAGCTTTGTAAGGGTTTTGACCTAAGGCTCCTTACTTGTGTGAAACACTTTTCAGTTATTCAATTCACATTGCTCCTTTCCCTTCAAAATCAAGGGCTTTACAATGAAATCATTCAACCAAATTATGTGCATAAGCCAATTTCTCCATGAAGTATAATTTGTTACAGGGATATAGTATTTATATAAAGGAGGCTAGCTCAACATTAGATACTAATAAGAATGCAAGAGGTCAAAGAATGGTAAGAGATACAGTCATATGCTCCATGCTAGTGTGAAAGAGGTGTATAAAGATGAGGTTTAGACAGCAGTATAGGGACATTAGTATGTAAGAAAGCTAGTGAAAGTAGTATATAGGGGAAGATTGTGATAGTACTATGCAGGGGAAGGATAGAGAAGAGTACAGGGAGCTTAAATAATAGAGAGTTTTAGATCCGAGTTTACCGAGAACTGCTGGAGGTCATGTGACCACTCTTTCACGTCCATTTGAGGTTTTTGATGTGCGTTTTCAACGTGGAGAGGTAGGTTTTCACATGTCATTTACCTGAAAGCTAATTAAATTTTAGCGCATAATTTTTGCTTTATCTCAGGTAATGATACAAAAATCTTGTGGAGCAAGTCTTTATCCATTAACAGAGGTACAAATTCGGGCGAAATGCTAAATTTGATAAATCCTATTGGATCTTGAAAACAAGTGCCATTAATGGCTGCTGATTCAAAATGGCAGCCATAAATTTGCAAGAAGAACTAAATAAAATTGCGTTTGAACGTCGAACTGCAAACGGGTAACCTAAAACTCTCTAATATTGATAATGATTTGTGTATCAGACCCACCTGCAGGTTTGCAATGCATTTGGGATCATTTATATGCTTTTCTCCTCCCTCTCGCCAGTGGTATTCACCCTAAGACAAAAGAAACAAAATATATTGACAGATCAACACTACAGGCCCCAGTTGTTCAAAGGCCGGATAACTTTATCCGCTGGATAAGGCACTATTCAGGGTCCAAAATATACTACACGAAAAACGTTGTCCTAGGTTTTCGTACACTCCCAAACTTAACTGTGGTTAGAGTGTGCATATTCGCTTGTACAAGAGGAAATACTGAAATCTTTGCACAGATTGAAACTGACGGATAGCGACTTATCCACTAGATAAAGTTATCCGGCCTTTGAACAACTGGACCCAGGTCTTTATCAGTTGATACAATTTACAATAACGGTATCAAACAATGCCTAATTGGTGAACATGTTATAGTTGTGTTTCCTTCCTCTTTAAAGGTTACCATGGCAACAATATAACCTGTTAAAACAGCCCTAAATTTACCTTTAAGTGGTTATGACTAAAAATCAAACTAAGTTACTCCCATTTTTTAGTATTGAATAATATTGTAATCAGTATACCAACATGCAACTTTTTGCCAAGTCAAAAAAAAATTCCAGTGGGGGGGGGGGGAGGGGGGTCCAGAGTCACCTTAAATTTTGAAAGTAAGGTCAGGGGAGGCAAATGTCTTGAGGATTAGGTACAGCACAGAGGTTTTATTACATGTCACAAGAAATAATTATGGAGTTTTTCCGTTCTTTAAACTCTACTCTAAAAAACGGTGCCTACTAATACAGAAGTATTTTTGCCCGGTTTATGACTATGCGGGGTAAGTAGATCCTAGCAAGGCCTATTGGAATCCAAAAAGAAAATTGGGGGTAACCATGCATTTTTCAAAGATAATCAAGCAACAATAATACAACAATTAGCAGTAAAATACAAAACAATGTATGGTGTTTTTTTCCAAATTGAAGCTAAATTATTATCTCTGAAAAATGCATGGTTGGCCCCCAATTTTCTTTTTGGATACCAAGAGCACTTACAAGTTCTGCTTTCTCCGCATAGTTTAAACCACGCAAAAATATCCCTGTATTAGTAGGCACTACCCATAGGAAACCAGGGCATCTCAAGATGCGCAGACTGTATGTGCAGTGGCAAGAGTAGGCACCGTCCTTAAATTAAAACATTGAAATCAGGTATGGAAAACGACAGTATAACTGATTATTAGTCATATTCACTGCAAATACCGTACCTTGTTATTAATCAGGACATTGTCACAGTCACGATCAGAAAATGCAACACTGTGCTTGCTCAGAGCCTGTAACAGATCAGACAAGTTATTGTGATGCACTAATTAGTATAGCCGAGTCTTTCAGAACCACAAATGTTATAAGTGCGGCCATTTCTCTTCACTGGTCATCCTGGAAAATCCTATTTCGATCCAATCTTGCATCCTAGGGATGTCATTCAGTTTTAAAGGAGGCATGACATGTGAATTTCACCTGTAACACCCTGTATATGGCCAATGGCCATGTAATGAAGACGTTAAGAAGGCCCTCAGGAGTTCTTTGAAGAGACTGAGGGTACGCGCCCAAGAAAAATCTTTAGAAATGTATTTTAGAAATATGCACTCTGGAGCAAGGTTTAGAAATAAATTTCTATTTTTTTTTTGTTTAACATGGATGTTAATTAAAAAGTAATAATAATTTTAGGGACTAAACATTGCCCATTACATTAGGTGAATTCTATGTACAAGTTACAGCCCCTAAACCCATATTAGGAGTCTTTTGAAAGCCTTTCCAAATCTTGAGGGCAGACATTGCTCACAGGAAACTGAACAATTCTGACATGCCATAAGTTCATTACCATTTACTTAGAACATCTCTACTGGTACTGGAAGTACATCTCACCTCTTGAGCAAGGATTTCAAAGGTTACTCCACTGAGCCGTGATGCTGTTCCAACAAAGCACTTGTCAATAACCTTTAAGTGAATTATCATTACATTAGTGTCCTTTGTAGGTACAAGCTTACTTAGCAAAATCATTTCAGTCCCTGGATAGAAGCAGCAGTGCATTGAGGATATAGAAGTCTAGGGTACCCAGCTGACATCCATATCATGGAAGAGTAAAGTAAGCGGGACCCATTTCCAGAGATTTCACAAGCTTGTGCCTCAGAAGAGTCAGGCTTTTAAAGGCCTTCACTGCCAGCTGGCAGAAGAGTTCATTTTGTTTTTAATTAAATACAATTACATACCTCCTCTGCTATCCCAACAGCCTCAAATATCTGAGCTCCCTATAAAAAGATTATTAGACATGAGCAGACACAAAAGGACCTCTGGATAAAATTTGCATGTTTAGATCTACTCTGACTAGTAAGCTTGTGGCAAAATAATTTTACTCCCCACTTTCAGTTCCTAGCAGCATGCACATCCTAATACCAATAACAATAGAGGGAAACAGTTAATTTTGCTTCCCCGAGAATCTCAATGTTTCCAAAGGAAACATTGAGATTCAAGGGAAACAAATTAACTTGTTTCCCGAGGAACCAGTCATTAAGTAACTTGTTATGTAGCACAACAAAGACATTAAATAGATCAAACATGGAAAAAAAAGACCAATAAACTTTGAAAAATGTGCTGAATCCTATGGCAACATGACGTAACATTTTTTGCTTTACATGCTCATTGGCTTTTAGCAGAAAACAGTTCTATTGTTAGATGTCATGTGACTATGAACTACACAATGAATGCGTGCACTTTGGCAGGAAATTTATGAATGTCACCTATATAACAATCTTTAATGTTATGATACCATTCATCCATCAGACACCTGCCTTGTAACTGTGAAGTGTGGATATTCCCATTTTAGCCATAACCTTGGCAATGCCTTTCTCCACTGCATAAGTGTAGTTCTGAACAATTTCTTTGTCAGAGAGGGGAGGGTCAAGCAAACCTAAAAGAACATAAACTTGAATTCTTTAATACCATGAATAAATAAATATTGCTTACATGTTATCAAGTGACAAAAGTAATCTTAAGGTTTCCTAAAATCTCTGTACCTTGCTCTCGTTGATTGGCAACAGTCTCAAAAACCATGTATGGGCATATTGCATCTGCTCCATAACCCAGTAGGACACAAAAGTGATGAATTTCTCTGGAAGAAATCAAAGGGAGACCAAACTATTCAACTTCATGTAAATTTGCTCTTCACAGTTTCTCTTAACAATTGCATTACCTTTTGGGTAAACAAAGCGTAGAGACAAATATCATCTAAACTTATTGCATTCTGCACATCTTATTTATGAGAGTTAAGTCATTCAACAGCTGGTTTGGTTTTTACAGAATCCAACAAAACACAGGGATCAGCAAAATGTTAGGAGTGGATGATACGAGAACGGCAGTAAAAGTTAATCGAATCCTACTTATCAAGAACATGAGACTACAAATTTTACAAGCTCAGATAGCCTGCGAGCAAGCTCATTTTTAGGTCAGCTGCGAGAGGATAGCACAAGAGAATTGAGGTACATAAATCCTCTCAAAGCTTGCTTTGCTCACTGCTCGTGCTGTCCACCTGAGGGTGACCTAAAAGAGAGCTTGCTCGCAGGCTAACAAGCTGAGTACAATTTTAGCCCACTGGTAAGAAGTTGTCAGAGAACAAGTCTTCTTGAATTCTGTAAGCAAAGTAAATGTCCATGAAATGAAAAATACTTTGATCAAACCCTACCTGATTTCAGCTGACTCAATGACCAGTCCAACCTGTGACCTTTGTTTCATTCTGATAAGGTGATGGTGAACCGCACCCAATGACAACAGGGAGCTGAATTTAATGAAGAAGACATTCACGTTAAATTTATTGTTACATGTAGCTCAAAATGATTGTCATCAGTGTATTATTATCTGTGATCATCCATGATCATGGCACGCCATCAAGTGGTTGTTCTTGATTATTGTTACCAAAAAGGCCTGGATACAGTGGACTCACTAAAATGTTTAAGAAGAACATTGGCATAATCTGATTTTGCAACTAAATGTGTTTTAGTCATTTGAACAACGAGCATCAACTAGTCGCATGATTTAAAAACTTGTCAAATCTTTCCACTAAAAATGTTTGCCACATGACAGCCATGACTCACACTCCCTCAAAAAAGTGAAGGCGGTTGGTGCTGCATGTAAAAACTCTCCTAATTGTATTGCCACTGATCTGCCAGTTTCTCTTTGATTTAACAGCATGCAGGGGAATTCACCTTTGGTTGATGTTATGTTATGCCATAATTATAACCAAAACATGTTTAGACAAAACGGAAAACTTTCCCACGGCCATGCAAATGGAACAAGAAGATCAGTCAATACTGTTCAGAGGGGCTCACCTCATGGGAACATGGTGTTGTCCTGCAGCTCTGTCAGTTAAAACAATAAAAGCACATCCATTCTCCACAGCTTCAGAAGCCTTGAATGAAATTAAGGAAAATTAAAAACATCATGATCTCTCTACCTATTGTAAGTGACTATAAAATGGTTATACTGACACATTACAGTCAACTCCTGCCATGGCAGGCAGCTTTGGAACCATAAAAGTGAAAAAGATGAAAAGTTGTAAAGATGATTATTATTATGTGGTGCCTATAATAGCAACACACTGTATTGCAGGAGTGATTTTCAGTAAACCGGCTCTTCAGCGAGACTCCTACATACATGACAGAGTGTGCATAAGAGCACTTTAAACTCGTCAACAATAGATTGGCTTGGGAGCTGGTGCCTTAAAGGTTGGTGGAGCGGGGCAGAAATCAGGTGAAGGGAAAAAGGTATCCATGGCAACGCATGCCAGTGGCCACCACCAAAGACATCGTCATACTGAACACAGTCTGTGGAATACTTACGGAACCCAATACTTACCAAAGGGAGGGAGGAGAGGGACAAAGGCTCGAAAACTAAGCAGGCAAAATGACTTTTCTCACAGGCCAGCAAGCAAGCAAATGCAAAGCAAACCATGAGGCGCCCCCAGCAGAGAGCTCAAAGGTTGCACCCCCAAGCCGTCTAGAGAGGTGACTGCTGACTGGCATTGTCTCAAATTTAACTTTGTCTAAATTACATTTAATCACATAAAGTGCCAACAAGGAGGGAGTTCAGTTGGCTGTGTTACTTCCACGTCGTTATCAGGGTGATCAGGCACAAGTTACCTGTAATTGGTTGATTGACCGACTGACTGATTAATTGATTGATTGCTTCATTCATATAATTATTCATCGATTGATTCACTGATTGATTGATTGATTGATTGATTGACTGACTGACTGACTGACTGACTGACTGACTGACTGGCTGGCTGGCTGGCTGGCTGGCTGGCTGGCTGGCTGGCTGGCTGGCTGACTGACTGACTGACTAGTATCCTAATCCGGAGGTAGCATTGGGTCCCTTCATGTTGTGCTACGAAAACCACTGTACACAAGCACATTGTTTCATTAATAGTAACCTCACCTCTTTGCAAATTCTGTCAAGTGAAGGAACCAGACCATTCACTCCATCATCGACTGGGTAGACAATGTTGATAGTCTGGCACTGATATTCAAACAGGAAAATGTGGAATAAGAACACAGTCATGCCTGGGATACAACTTTACCTTTGAAATGAAAGACATGTCTAAACAATAGTTACAGATGGTAGGAAAACAAAAGGCCTGCAGAAACCAAATTTGGTGAAATGTGTGTAGGCACATGTAGCTTGTATGTTTTACACTTCTTTTTCTTTTTCTTCTCATAATTATGATGTATTTTAATTCAATGTCATTACCTGCTACAATGGCTTTGCCATCTGTGGCTAGTGTCAAAATAATGTAGTTAACCCCTGATATCAAAGACCAAATTCTCCTATCTTGTCCCCATACTTTTGTTCTAAAGGTACCGGGAAGAAGTCATTATGATATAAAGACAATTCACCTTGGGAGATCACATCCTTAATTCCCATGCTCTCAGGGGTAATAAATAAGGATTCATTTGATATTACAGAGACAAATTTGATGCTGATAACTGTTAGGGCTTAAAAGGTTAAAATGACAGCTGCGGCAGGCTACAATTTCTCTCACTGAATGAAGATTTCTAAGTTTGGAGAGTTTGCAATTTACAGAGACACAGGCCACAATCCCTTACAAGGCCACCACGATCATAAGACTACAAGAAATTTCAACTCACTTTACACCAAGACAGACCACACCCTTTGAGGGCCACCAAATCTGCACAGGACAGAATTGGATGGTCTAAGTACAGACGGATACAATCTGCAACATCTGGCTCAAGAAGATTTGGCTCTGGTCCAACAGGACACGCCTACAAATGAAACAACACATATTATTAAAAACTGGATCATAGTATAATGCAATTAAATTACAGGGACTTCATTGGCTTAGCAGCCAGGGCATAATGATATGAGCCATTATACCATGCCCGAGAAATAGCAACCATTAAATTGTCTTCTGGTTGTTCTTACAAAGCGAAATCAGCAAGATCTAGCAATACTTTTTACTTCACTCTTGTTGGATGAGAGGATTACATTAGCCAACTCAGCAATGCGCACCTCATTAGGCTATCTATCGTCTCATAATATCCAACACCGCTTGTGGTCAGGAGTAATTGGTAATTATAGACCAAGGAAAGAGAAAACAAGTCAAGAACCACAGTCAAACATAAAAAATAAGAGAAGTTCATTAAAGATAAGCTCAAAGCTGATTAGTTTCTGTGAAATTACTAAAATCATGTTACAATTTACTTAATAAAAAGTTTCAGGAGCCACTAGGTGTACATGTATTTGTCACACATTCAAACAGAAAACAAAGACAGTGGCAACTCTCCACATACTTTGCTTTAGAAAAGCTTGAAAAGTTTTAAGGAGCCGTAAAACGATTTTTTAAACTCACAGACTCACAAAAGACTTGCCATCTTTGAGCTCTCAAAGTGAAAACCTTATCTTTAATGGACTTTCCTTAATTTTTACTTTTGACTGCAATCAAAGGAAACCTGCATACAATAAGTTGCCCAGAGACTTTAACAAGTTGTTGGTGTAAATAATTGTCCCTTACCAGCGACATCACAATCTTCTCACGGATTGGATCAATGGGAGGATTAGTAACCTAGAGGAAGAATAAAGTTACCACATATTAATAAAACAGGAGTGTAAACAGTGTTTTCAAATATGTAATAAATAAACCAACCTTGCCACCATACACTCTCCCTTTAGTCCAGTGTTAAGTGTACCCCACTATCACGAGGAAGGTCCTGGCTTCAACTTATCATTAATTTTAGCATTGTGCCTTTTCTTTAAACCGTATTACATGTATGATTGACCTTACTCAGTACTAAATCATCTCTCTTATTTTTGACCTGTCCCTAGTTTATTCACCATAAATCAGACAAGGTAAGGCAGAGTTACAGACAAGGCACAGGTGGAAAACTTCAGCTAGTTACGAGAATGCATCGGATCCCTTGATCAAGTATGAGGCACATCAATGGAAGAGCTGTTTGTTTTTAAGTGTAATATATCTTATATCAAGCTATTCTGTTGGACTGACCAGTGGTCAATACCAGTTTCTCTGGCATGAAGCAGTACATGGAGTATTGAACTCCCCTGCATGGGTTGCTAGTCCATTGCAGCGAAAAAAACGTTGTTCAGACTTGTTCCTGTCCAAGGAGCATTTGTGTTCTCTGTCTCAATTTAACACAGGTAAGCTGCTCTTTTGTTTGCTGTATCACAGACGGACATGACGAAAAACTGTGGGAACAAAATCCCGTTCAGACAAGTGCCAGTGCCCAGGAATGGCGCCCAAGTGCTACCCCTTTTAATAAGGTAGTGAAAGTGCCTGGGCATGGTGCCCAGGTTTTTGCTTGGGGACCAACAAAGAGCTACTGTACTTATTTGTCTACAAGCCGAGCTTGGCTATAAGCCGAGACCCTAATCTTGTGAGACATGATAGTGGGCAAAAGCTTACAGAAAAAAATCGAAAAAATATCAGCTATAAGCCGAGACCAAGGTTTTTAAACAAAAAGTTACTTGAGCGTTCGTTCAAGAAACCTTTCCTCTCAGGAAACATGTTGAAAGTTATTGTTTAGAATAAAATCACACCTTTTAGAAACAATGAAAAGCTTTCCAATTGATTCTAACTGCACTATAAAGCAGAAAACTTAAAACAAATGCCACCAGACTGATTTTTATCGTCACAAACTACCAACTGCTTACTGAAGCCAATAATCAATCGCTTGCCGTCATCATGCCAAAAGCACGCCGTTCATCATACAATATGGCTTTCAAGCTTAAAGTTGTTGCAGAAGCGGAAGCAGTCGAGAACAACTCCGAGATTGCTCGAGAGTATGGACTTAGTGAGTCCATGGTCCGTCGTTGGCACAGAGATCAGGCCAAACTCTTCAACGGTGAGCTGAAGATGTCGGCAAAACGTACAACCATGGGTCGCTTTCCCCCAAAGTATCCTGAGCTAGACCAGCAGCCAGGCAACGAGCTGGGTATCCTTTATCCAGAATCTACAACATGGATGACACACCGATGTGCTTCGAACTTCCATCAAGGCGTTCGCTGGAGTTCACCGGCAGCCGAACGGTTCCCATAAAAACCTGCGGAGCAGAAAAGCGGAGCTTCACTGTCACACTTGCCATCGCTTCGGTTGGAACAAAACTTCCACCCAAGGTCATCTTCAAAGGCGTCCGGTTTCTGAGAGATCTCATCGTTCCAGATTCCCTCCGTGTTTCTTTCCACAAGAAAGGGTGGATGGATGAGTCAGGTGTGAAGGAGTGGATTCGCCAGTGTTTGCCGCGGACCCCTCATAATGAACAGTCGCTGTTAGTGTGGGACTCATTCCGAGCTCACTTGACCGATGAAGTGAAAGAAGACCTCAACCGGCGGAAAATTGATGTAGCAGTTATCCCTGGAGGCCTGACCCCTGTTTTACAGCCGTTAGACAAGTGTTTGAACAAGCCGTTCAAGGACAATGTCCGAAGAAAGTACTTGGCCTGGATGATCAGCGGCCCGTTCGAGTGTACTCCGGCTGGAAAGAAGAAGGCACCTTGGAGAAATCTTGTACTTCGATGGGTGCACGAAGCATGGTGAGAGATTCCGACGGAGATGGTTACTAAGTCCTTCACGACCTGTGGAATCTGCAACTCTTTGGATGGAACTGAGGACGTCGTGTACACTGAAGAGGTGCAGGAAATTGACGACGATGAAGAAGACAACGGGTTCGACACAGAAAGTGAAGGCGAGAGCGATGGCAAGTAAACTGTTGGTCAGTTGAAAGCTCTTTAACAAACGGCTCCTTTAGGAGCCACCACATATATAAAAGTCAATGACCAACTTCAATTTGTTTTTTCATATATTTCTGTATGCAGTACTATCTCGGCTTATAGACAAATAAATCTATGTTTCCCATGAATTTGCTGTTTCGGAATAATTTTGTTTGGAAAAACACTCGGCTATAAGCTGAGGACCCTTCCCTAGTTCAAATTTTCGAGATTTTGGTAAAGTTTTGTGAAAAAATTGCTCGGCTTGTAGATGAATAAATACGGTATGTTCAGAACACCTAGTCTGAACCGAGCCTTACAGATAACATAGTAAAGTGCACTGTCATAACGTGCAAGTCCAACACCATACCTGTGCAAACAGCTGCTTGAAGTAATCAAACACCAGCTGAGGGTACATGGTGAGACAGGAAAATGGTGCATCATTACCCATAGAGCCAAGAGCCTCTTTCCTACAAAACATGCAATTTAAATAGAGTTAGAGTGTTGCCACACAATGCAGTTACTTAACCCTATCTAGACTGGGCAATTTTTATTCTTCTGGAGGTGAGGGCAGGTAGGTTCCCCCCCTCCTCCTCAACCACCATAACTTCCCAAGTTTAATTTGAGCTATGGCAATGAGACTTGAAGGATAGCTAGTACATCCAAAGATATTTCCTTTGAGGTCAGCAACGGATGCAGGAATTACTTCACGATTTAAAAATAGTGGCTATCTGCAGTCTAAATAGGGTAAAAAGATTATCCTTAATAAACAATGGAAAATTGATGAACTTTCTTAAACAGTTGTTACTAACATTTATTTGAATTGATTAATTATTCCAAATCTAGAAGTCATGTTAGAAATTTAAAATGTATCAATTCTTTGTGAGACCGACTTGACCTTCACTAAGATTTAATTGCTTTGTGGTTTCCTAGGCAATTCCATTCAATAATTTTAACAAAATCAAAAATCATAGTTGAGTAACTCACTTGTTCTTGATCATCGGCAAAATCAACAAGTTCAGATCCTCAAGAGAATACCCGAACATCGGCAACCGTCTGTCTCTCTGGATCAGTTCATTCTGTGAAGAGTGCTGAATCAAAGGCACTTCATCTGCAGACAGGTTTCTAGAAGCTCGATAAGCTTCATGAATATCACTTAACGTCTTAACACCTCTTTGGAGCAGGTCACTGCAGGGACGCAGGCTGACCATTTCACGTTTTAGTTCATGGTCTTCAACAATAAGGCCCATTGTGGTATCCACTAGAAGCATTCTGCCTGGTCGCAAACGCCCCTGCAATGTCACAATGATAAAAAGAACACAACTTATAACTCAAGAATAATATTTAATAAATGATTAAACAGTACTGCCTGAATCCATATGCACATTGGCATACGTGAGCTGCAAGGGCAGAATGCGTGAAGGCCTACAGGAGGACGAGACGAAACTGTGCGGTTCACAAGATGAAACTGCCAGTTCACGAGACGAAACCTAGGTTGAAAATGCACTGCGGTCAAAAGGACAAGGCCCTGACACATTATAGCATGTTGTAACCTATGGTGGTTTTGTTGTTTTTTTCATTGAATAGATAATGATTTTTTTCTTATTAAGTAAACTGCATGAAACATGAAATGCCGCCTTGAAATGCAGCTGTTCTTTGGAGTCATCACGTAGGAGACCAGTCTCAGGACTGTTTTAGGAGCATCGATTTCCACTAGATGTGGCCATTGAAGAAGGCATGATTCCCTAGGGTTTGTCTGACGCTTCATTCATTCCACTCGAGGTGGTCGCAAGGGAAAAATGTGTACACTGGCCTCGCGTCCACCTCATGAAACCCTGTACATATGGCCGATGTACATATGGATCCAGGCAGCACTATAACGTGAAATTAATATACTGAGTATTTTAAAAATTCCAAGTCAACTCTCTCAAAACTCAGACAGCCAAGTATAAACTGTCTTTACTGCAGACACCCGATCTCTAAGGTTGACAGCTTGACTTGTTTCTGGCATGGCTAAATTTCACATATTTGTCTCTGCATTTGTAAACTCCCCCTATGGCAGACAACTAGAGTTGATTCTGGCATGGCTAAATTTCACATGTTTGTCTGTAACTCAGTAAGCTCTTTTTAGGGTGGACATAACCTCTCATACAGTAGTTGGCCAGTTTCAGCTAGACATGGGAGTGTCCACCTTGGAGAAAGTCCATGTTTCAGTTTACCTTTTGTGCAATCTCCTCATCAGGAAAGGTGCTGACTCCAACCTCGCTTGCCATGACCATAAAACCCTGTTTAGTTATGTAGTATCTTGATGGCCGCAGACCATTTCTGTCCAAAATGGCTCCAATATACCGTCCATCAGAGAATGTGAACAGAGCTGTTGATAAGGAGTTCAGTTAACCCACTTTCAATACGCTATGACAATCTGATTGGTATTTAGGTCTGGTTTTAATACACAAGCAACAGAAGCGATGGAAACAGAATCAGAAGTTAATTATATGTTCTGACTTTAGTGCGAATCAATGTGGTAGAAACAGAATTAGAAACCTTGCTTTTGTTCAAAATTTGGCGGAAGGCCGCCATGTTTTCAGTTCTTAATCTCACGTAAAGGGAGCGTAAATGAGGTAAGCGATTGATTCTCCTGCTTGCACTTCTGATTCTGCTCCACCAGTTCGCACCTGATCACAAGCGACAATCAGAAGCAGAATGGAAAGAAAAAGGAAGCGTTCTGATCCTTATGATTCCAATTCCATCAAGCTTACGATTGTGATTCTGTCTTCGTTTTTTTATTCACACTAGCACTGGAACAGAAGGGTTCCTTGTGCTTCTGATTCCGTCACCAAACAGTATGAACCAGCCCTTAGAGAAAAATTTATCTCTCTTAGTACAGAATAAACAATTTCCATTTTCACATGCATCGTAAATTTTCTGCATAATGATTGTACATATAACTTAGCCTCAACTGTGGTTTTGAACTTTGATTGTTTTGGCAATAAGGTTTGTGTTATTTGTTTTTCATTGTGTTAGAGTTCTATTATGTGCATTTGAACATTTAATGAAATTTGCTCAATATATTTACTACTACTATAATTATTATTATTATTAATTATTATGATGATGATGATGATGATGATGATGTCCATTTTATTGAATAACTTTTCAGTTTACAATTTGTTCTGAAACCTGCTGCAGACAGTGTCTAGGCAACAGTTCCTGGACTGGAAAAAAAAAAAGGAAATGTGTGTTTCATTGTCTTAAACCGTAGAACTTTTTGGTGATTTCGCAGTTCTGTGATATAATCCACTTCTGACAGTCTTCTAACAGTTATTATTATTATTATTATTATTATTATTATTATTATTATTATTATTATTATTACTATTATTAGTAGTCGTAGTCGTAGTCGTCATAGTAGTGAGTAGTAGTAGTAGTCGTAGTCGTAGTCATAGTCGTAGTGGTAGTGGTAGTGGTAGTATTTATTAATAGCAATGTTAAAGATGCCTACTTACCAGGACCATCCCAGGCCTCCATGGAGCAGGAAATCCAGCGGTAGAAATCCTGTTTCTCCTGATTCATCAAACCGTTTCCCTGCCAAGCCTCAGGAACCATTGTCATGATGGCCTGGCATTAGAATGAGAATTCAAAATAAATGAAAATCATGATTCTATTTACTTCACCAAAAGATAAAAAAGCTGGTATGGCAATGAGTGAGAAATGTGTCATAGAGTGCTAATTGAATTCATTTTCCAGAACTGTCTGTACAAATGGAATCAAATGCTAGCTTTATTTTGAAGGGATAGTGCTGCAAAATCTTGAAAAAATAATCACTTCGAAATTGGTAAGCGCTATTTTCAAGAAATTTGAAGGACTAGGATAAAACTTTTCCTTGAACAAATTAGTACTTAACTAATGACATTCAATTCGGTTTACGGTTTTAACTGACAAGTCTGGCCAGACAGTTATGAAAAATGGAAAGCACCCATAGACTTAATTTACAGTAAATCCATTTGCAATAACTGAAATGACAAGTTGCACACAGTGAACGGTTTACCTCTGGAAGGGAACGGCCTCCAGCCATGACAAGAAGTTCAAGCACATTGTCAACACACCCAGAGTCTGAAAGGTCTGCTTCAATAATTGGAAAGAGCCTATAGAAATTTTGATTGAATTTAGTTATTACATGTAATTATATTAAACTTGTTAAATTAAGGATAGGATCACCCACGTGAATTTTCTTGATATTTTAATAACTTCTCTCCAGTACTTTTATAAGAAAAGTAATGGGACAAGATAAGGAGAATTTGTTCTTGGATATTAATTAACTAGGGATTAAAGGATAAAGTTAAAATTTGACTCAATATTATTCTTCTGTTGCTTTATTTATTGGCTTTCTGATCACTTACTTTTGAGTGTTGCTGCCATAGTATTTACTAAACATTGTTCCCTCTCTGGTGTTCATGTTGTTAATGTTTCCCCTTATGGTGTTTATTTCTCCATTGTGGGCCAGATATCTGACATAGGAAACAATAAAGAACTGAATGTTTACATGCATTCCATAATCAGTTTGCTTTTGGGAGGAATTAAGATTTGTCAGTACAATCTGACTTCTGATTGAGTATCATACAATATTTTTCTACTGAGCATGAGCTTGGTTCTTCAATAAATAAGTGATCCTAAGCTAAAACCCACTTCGCAAAATCTATCATTGTTAAGAGCGGTTTAAAAATCTTAACAAGGAAGCTTAATTATAATACTCTTCAACCCACATGATTATTATTGAATGATTTGATTGACAACTCAACTGATTGCTAGAGAGAGCTAGAGACAGACAGACAGACAGACAGACAGACATATGTGCTTGTCTGATTGGCATTCTGATTGATTGATTGATTGATTGATTGATTGATTGATTGATTGATTGATTGATTGATTGATTGATGTAAAATCACACCTGTTCGGATGAGCTCTTTCCCAGCTAGGAAATGTGTTTGTTGAAAACCGACCATGGACCAAGGCAAAATGGGTCCTGTACCAAGAAAATTAGAATTAATTAGCATGTAAATTCAGTGTGAAGATTAGAAGGCAACATCCATCTGTGAGTATTATTTCCAAAAAACTTACTGATTTCCAAAACCAAAGCAAAACTCCAGATCCATACATCCATGATTTAATATTTTTTAACAGTGTCCAGAATTATTTTGATTTTTTTTATTGATTGATTTATTAATTAAAAAAAATATTGTTTTCAATTACATGTATGGAGGCATACACACATTGTGTAACAATAATCTTTATTGATAAAATTAATGTATTATGATTGAATACTGACCAATAATCCTCGGCCTGGAGATCAGGAAAGAAGCCTTGTAGCTGTACTGGCTTTAACATTCCCTGAAGAAAGAAAACAAATTTGAGCTGACAACATAAATTTTGTTAAGTTAAATTACGTTTACATTTGCAAAGTGAAATAATAAAATATTACAATCAATCTACAGCATGCATGACCAGTATTTTTGAAATTTGAACCAAGTTTTAAAGTTAACAGCAAGATTTCAGGGTTGACCCCTCGAAATTTCCCTTAGGCTAGTTAATTGATTGTATAATTATAAAAGCTCTTAATTTTTTGTACACTACAGCATTAAGTATTTCAAAATAACAATAATATTGTTTCCCAAGTATTTTGAATTTGTTTTTCAGTTAACATTATTATGTCTTTTTCAAAAAGATTTCCAGAAAAAACTTCTGGATTCCATTCAAATGCCAGACATTACAAAGAGGAATTCCAATGTTCATTTTATTGTCGGAAATAACTGCATGGCCATGTGTGATGTAGACTGTAAATGACTTTAAACTAAAGTAAACAATTAACCCACGATTAATACACACCTTATAGACAATAGTTTCACAAGACAAGCTGCAGATGTAACAGCGGCGGTTTTTTGTACCAATTCTATTTGTCGCCATCTTTCTCAAGAGGTACACCTACAAGAGAAATAATTATTCTTTACAAACAGTTCAAAATCATGGTGCTTGTAACTTGCAAATTTATAACATTTCTGATTAAGCAAATCAACTAATAAGTAAACTTAATTGAAAAGGGTAAAATAGAATACTTTTAGAATCATTATGAGTGATTGGTAAATTGTGTGTGACATGTGGCGTGACATGTATTACGTCAGCCACTGATTTCCCGTATGTAAAGGAAGCCACAGCATGTGCTCGCCATTAAAATATGTAGCTTGTTGTTGTGAACTCTGTGTTCTTTACTCTGTATTTTTGAGAGGACGTCTTGATACATGGTGGCAGCGGTAGTGGTTTTTATTCTGTTTACTGTTTCAACGATGAGCGACGAGGAAACTTCCTCTGGAACCTCCCCGACCGTTTCTGTACACACAACGGCTTCAAACCAAGCTGGACATGTCCATCGCCCGTCATTGCCTCAAGTGAAACCGCCACCTCCACTCAATCTTGCTGACTGCTTGGCGAAAAGGTGGAAGTTGTGGAAGCAAACCTGGCTCAACTTCGCTATCGTTTCGAAGATTTCAACACAAGGAGAGGCATACCAGAAGGCTCTTTTTCTTTGCACGATCGGGCAGAGCGCCTTGGAAATTTTTAACGCATTTCAGTTCACCTCGAGCGAAGATCCAAACAAGGTCGACACGATAATCGCCAAGTTTGACGAATACTTCACGGGTGACGTAAACGAAACGTACGAGCGCTACAAATTCAACCAACGCAATCAAGAAGCTGGTGAAAACTTCGATGCTTACCTGACCGCCCTCAGAAACATGACCGACACGTGTAACTTCTGCACGTGCCCGACGATGAAAGACTCTCTAATACGAGACCGCATAGTCCTTGGGATCAGAAATGATGATGCTCGCAAGCGTTTACTTCAGGAAAGAAAGCTCGACCTAAAGAAATGTATCGATATTTGTCGAACCTCGGAGAGCGCCACAACTCATATGCAAGTGATAGGTGGAAAACTCGAGGAAGTTCATTGGATTAACAAGGCAAAGGGCCCTCCCAAGACGAGCGGGAGACGCAGTAACCGTCCCGAACATTTACCTGACAGGAGTAGCTCCCAATCACGCAAGCTCAAATGCAAGTTCTGCTTAAAAATTCATCTCATGAAGAAGGAATTGTGTCCTGCATGGGGTAAAAGGTGCAGTGTCTGTGGTAAAATGAATCACTGGAGGGGCTCGGAGATTTGCGAGCGAAAGGACAAAGTTCACTCGGTAAGTCGAGACTCTGAGCTTTCTGACTCTGATTCGGACGTCGCTTCAGTTAAGACTCTTAATGTCGTTGTTAATGGTGTTCGATCCCAACAAGACAAGCCCATTTATTGTGAAATGCTTGTTAACTCCAAGCCAGTCAGTCTGCAAGTGGACTGTGGAGCTACTGTCTGTATCATCCCTAACAGCCACACCGGTGACAGCCCTATCAAACCTTCCAATGTCTCCCTGGAAATGTGGAACAAGGTGAAAATGAAAGCGCTTGGAACCTGCAAGCTGCTCGTTGAAAACCCAAAAACACTAATGAAGTACATGGTAAAGTTTGTCGTTGTTGATGAACAGCTCACCCCCCTGCTTAGTCGCAAAGCTGCTGAAAAAATGAAACTCATCACAGTCAACTATGACCAGTTTGAGCATGTCAGTGGAGTAGTAGATAGCACAGATATCTTAGATGAATTTCCTGACGTTTTCAATGGGGACATTGGAACCCTGCCTGGCTCTGTACGACTCACACTGAACTCTGATGCTGAACCGATACTTCGCCCGCCAAAGCGACTGCCTATTGAGTTAAAAGAACCAGTGAAACTAGAACTTGACAGGCTAGTCACTGCAGGAGTTCTCACTCCAGTGGATGAACCTACTGACTGGGTAAATCAGATGGCAATTGCCACCAAGAAGAACGGAGCCCTACGCATCTGCATAGACCCACGTTCTTTGAACCTTGCGCTAAAGCGGGAACACTATCAACTACCAGTCCTTGATGACATCCTTCCTGACCTTGCTAAGGCCAAAATCTTCAGCAAAGTTGACCTTAGTCATGGATATTGGCACTGTTCTTTGGAAGAAGACTCTAGCATGCTTACCACATTTTCGACCCCTTTTGGGAGGTATAGGTGGACACGCCTACCCTTTGGACTTTCCGTAAGCTCGGAAATATTCCAGAAACGTCTGGTCCAAGCTCTGGAAGGACTTGTGGGTGTTGCCTGCATAGCAGACGACATCTTGATTTATGGTGTTGGTGACACTCTTGATGAAGCCAGGCAAGATCATGACAAGAATCTCTCATTGCTATTGGAACGTTGCCGACAGAAGTCCATCAAGCTCAACAGGGACAAAGTGGTGCTGAGGGTACAACAGGTGGATTTCATGGGACATATGCTGACTGCACAGGGTTTGAAACCTGACCCAAACAAAGTGGAAGCCATCTTGAAACTAGACAAGGAAGAAATTGAGAGACTGAATGGCACTGTTAACTACCTTGCTAAATTCCTGCCAAGACTTTCCCAAGTCATGGAGCCACTTAGGAGATTGACCCAGACAGGAGTTGAGTGGTATTGGGGAGATAATGAAGACAAAGCTTTTGATGAGGTGAAGCAACTAGTCACTCAAGCTCCAGTTCTTGCTTACTACAGCCCAGACAAGGAACTTGTCATACAGTGCGATGCCAGTAGCCTAGGGCTTGGTGCCGTCCTTATGCAAGAAGGTCGTCCCCTTGCTTATGCTAGTAGAGCTTTAACGGATCCAGAGACCCGCTATGCAACCATCGAAAAAGAAATGTTAGCAATTGTCTTTGCACTGGAGAAATGGCATCAGTATGTCTATGGGCGTCACGTTGTCATCAAAACAGACCACAAGCCTCTAGAGTCTATCGCCGAGAAACCACTTGATAGGGCGCCAAAACGCCTACAAGGTATGCTCCTCAGAAGCCTGGCCTACGATGTAGACATCCAGTACACACCTGGTCATACCCAACATCTGGCAGACATGATGAGCAGATCATTTCTCCCAGCCGATGGTCAGACAAACCCCAGTGAATTTGAGTCTGTCAATGTGGTCCAATTCCTACCCATGCGACAAGAGCGGGTACAGAAAATCCAACTCGAGACTGCAAAGGATGAAACCCTGCAACTGCTTATGGGCACCATACTGAAGGGATGGCCTGAGGATCGGTCAAAGATCTCACCTCAACTGACCCCCTACTACAGCATGAGAGATGAACTTAGTGTTTATGATGGGCTGGTATTCAAAGGGGAGCGCCTTGTTGTGCCTCAAGGGCTGAGGGCTGAGATAAAGAAAGACATACATGCGTCACACGCTGGTGTAGAAGGCTGCTTAAGGAGAGCGAGAGAGAGTGTGTACTGGCCTGGTATGAACTCTGAACTCAAACACTGGATCTCGACTTGTGAGCCCTGCAGATTATTTGAAGTTTCCCATGGGAAAGAAACCCTCATGAGTCATGACATACCGCAGAGGCCTTGGGAGAAAGTTGCTGTGGACCTCCTCACCCTGAACCAGAAAGATTACTTGGTGACGGTCGACTACTATAGTGGTTATTGGGAGCTGGACCGGCTACATAACACAGATTCTGGAACTGTGGTCAGAAAACTCAAGGCCCACTTTGCAAGACATGGGAGTCCGTGTCAACTCATTAGTGACAATGGCCCCCAATTTGTAGCAGCAGAATTCCAAAAGCTCACAAAAGAATGGGACATTGAGCACAGGGTCACCTCTCCCTACAACAGTAAGGCTAACGGCAAAGTAGAGGCTGCTGTGAAGTCCGCCAAAAAACTCCTCCGTAAAACTGCCAAAGGTGGCAATGACTTCTACGTGGGACTATTGGCTGAGCGCAATATCCCATCACAAGGAATCGGTAGCAGTCCAGTTCAGAGGCTTATGAATAGGAGGACAAGGACATTACTACCCACAACTGGTTCTCTCCTGGAACCAAGAACCCTGAGCTCTAGTCACGAGAGAGAGAAGCTGAGAGATGTTCAAAAGAGGCAGGCTCGATACTACAATGCTGATGCCCATGACTTACCTGAATTGAATGAGGGAGACACTGTGAGGCTGAAACCGTTTGTACTGGGGAAAAAGGAATGGAAGAAGGGAGTGGTTGTTGAACGACTTGACGAAAGGTCATATGAAGTTGAGACAGCAGATGGGTCTTCCTATAGGCGCAACAGAGCCCATCTGAAGAAGACCAACGAGTCACGCCCTGAAGCAACCAGTGGTGAATCACAACAAATACCAGAAAGCAACATATTAGGTCATATAAGAAGGACCAGCACGCTGCCTCCCGAGGAAAGCCTTACTGAGCCACCAAAAATGTCAAGCTGCCCTGATGAGCCCGATGAGCCCTCACCTTGCGAAGAATCAGACACTAAAGGCCCACCATGTATTGAACCCTGCAAAGAGCAGAGAGAGCCAGACTTAGGGACTAGAACCCGGTCAGGAAGACCAGGGTTGTAGCTAAGAAATTTGTCTGCCGGTTAGCAGAGAAATTGAGCCGGCTAAAGAACGCGCGAAGTGCCTTCTGCCGTTGGCGTAGCCGACGGGGAGGGGTAGTTATGGGAGGGGGTCGCCCCCTCCCATTAGGGGGGTCTTGGGGGCCTCCCCAGGAAATTTGAAAATTTTAATTTAATTTGGTTTACTCTGGTGAAATCTAGGGGCTCTTTTATGCAAAAAGAAACAACCATTAAAGAGAAGGTCAGCTGTGGTGCCGCAATTTGAAACGCGTGGTACCGAGATTCAAAATTTTCTCCCTCGCTCTGACGTTTCCATATTTCCTTCATGTGGTTTTCGTTGTTTGGCGTTCCTTGAACTCTCTACCAGGTCTGTTCACTGTGCCCCTAAGGAGAATGACAAACCTTATGAGCAGACAGTGCTTTGTTTTACTTCAGTTCGTCAATCTATGCTGTTTTCTTAATTCTCTTTTTGGTGAGCTCTCTAGAAGAACAGTTCTTTATTTAAACACGGTAAAATCCATCAGGAGTTAGTATAAAAATTAGAAATAACCTAACTCTCCTAAACAAAATTCAAAACCTAACTACAACTAATCTAATCTAACTAAAACCCGTTTTTCATGAATGCCGTGTATACTCTAACATTAAAAATGAAAATACGTGTGTAAGATTTTCAACATTTACTTAACATTAAAGTAATGAGAACGAAAGCTACATCGCTTTCCATTCGTTCCGAAAAGATAAGTGCTTTTTAATTCAAGTTTGCACTAGAATATCAGAAAATCGATTCTTATAAACGCTTAGAACTGCAAACAAAAGAGCTGTCCACTCGGTCGTTCAGCTGTTCATCCAGTTTCGAGGGTTCGTTCACTCGGTTTCTCGTTCGTTCGTTTTCGCCGGCGAGCACTCGGCGGACCGTTTACGTTTCTGGTTTGTTCAGTTGTTCCTCCGTTTGCCCAGTCCTTCTTGCTATTCATGAGCATAAATATGTTATAAGCAATAAAATTTAACCAATTAAAAGCTGTATTAAAACATTACGAAGAAGTTCCTTCATGTTTTTTTTCTCTGTCATGCTACAGAGAAAGACTTCTTCTTTCTCCTATCTGACACAAATACCTGGTAACAAACTCGTTCCCAATCTTTCGCAATGCCTTGAATGCGGGGGCTACCAAGCTTCGTGTTGACAAGATGCCGGACGCAGAAAACGGAAAGAGGACACGGTAAACAAGTTCTCAAAACAAGACTTTATTTTAATTACTTTATGGCATCGATACTCAAGGTAGTCAGGAGTTTATTCAACGTTTTCTCTTGAAATATATTATTCTAAATCGAACAATTGCTTGTGGGTAACTAAAGAACTGTTCATTGCCCTTTTAACCGAGTGCTTGCCACCCAAAATTCAGCCGGCGATGACCTCTTTCCCAGCCGGCGAATTTCGCCGGCAGCCGGCGCTTAGCGACAACCCTGGAAGACTGGTCACTAGACCTTCGTACCTTAAGGACTTTATAGCGTGACCAACCTACAAGCACCTTGTGAACATTGCCTGTTAGGCTTAACACCAAACCTTCTATTTGTCGTTAGGGTTTGAACATTTATTACCAGTTGAGACACTTTCACACATAGTGTCCATGTTCCAGTTTATTATTGTTAAAGGTTTCTCATACATGTTCCAGTTTTCGTTTTCTTTTTGTTTGTTTGGCTACCCATTTTATATTGGGGAAGATGTGACATGTGGCGTGACATGTATTACGTCAGCCACTGATTTCCCGTATGTAAAGGAAGCCAGAGCATGTGCTCGCCATTAAAATATGTAGCTTGTTGTTGTGAACTCTGTGTTCTTTACTCTGTATTTTCGAGAGGACGTCTTGATACAACACTCTGTGGTAATGAGTTAAAGGATAATTGTGCTGATTAACCTCCATCTTCATGCTGTTGTAAGACCAAAGCAGCAAAAGGCATAGTATACTCCAAAGCAATATTTGTTCCAGAATCAGCACATTGCATAATAACATGTTTTACAATTTATTGTACATTTTAAAAGAATGTTTTGACAACCTCAACAGAACTATACACTGAATGTATAAATTGCCATAAGATTTCTTTTTAAATTTTATTTTTCTACATGTAACTCATCAAACATGAACAATATTGCTTCACAATATTAATCAATTTCTATACTAACTAGACCACTATTAATGACCACAGTAGAGCAACACCTAAACCCCCCAGCCCCCATTATTAAATTAATACAAGTAACCATGGTACCAAACCAAGTACACATAATCCATAATTTCCTGTCTTTGAGAAAACCATGCCACTACATTTACAACCACTTAATGCCTATGTCGCAAATGGAGGTTGGGTGCCCAGGAGCCAGGGGCTGGTACCGCCAACCCAAACCCAGGTAAGTATAACACCCCATAAGCCTGCCCTACCCAAAACCCAGCCACGAGCCCCACCCGCAACCCAGCCCCAACCCTAGCACCTGTCACACTGAGACTAGAAGCTCAGTGGAAAAACAATAAGTATATAAGACAAAGCACTAACCCTAACCCTAACCAGCCCCCAACACTAACACCAATCCCAAACAATAACAACCTAACACTACTGGGAGGGAAGGGAGGGAAAGAAAAGCCCAACAGAACGCGATAAACTAACCACGCCACGAAAAACGCTGAGTAGAGTAAATTTCCGAGCCGTGCAAAGGAGCACACCTAAACCACAAGAGAATACCGCTGGCCATGCAACTGCCCGCAGACCTGAACCAGGCCCAAACAGTAATGTAACAACAAAACCCAAACGCTAATGTGCTACCAGTGCCCAAACTATACGCCAATAAACGCTAACACCACGCTTCGCCACGCCACCAAGGAGCAAACTTGCTCCAAGTCGTTAACTAAGTTAAATTACATTTAACCCTATTTAACCACAAAAATTATAAAAGATTGGAAATCCATGCATGTTACCCCACCTGTTTTTTGAATGTTTCCTGGTCCAACGAACTTGTCACAAACACCTGCAGGTAAATTGAAATATTCAATAACATCAGCCGATTGTACCTTTCATCTTATGTGTTGTTTCTTTACTACAAAAGTTGTGAAGGCAAAAAAGAAGCCAGGAATACCTGTCGGATAAGAGGCTGACTCTCAACTGCAGTTTGCCCTATCATGCTGTTGTCATATGGCACATCCCGCCAGCCTAAAACCTGATGGGTACAAAAAGAGACGCAATCTATTAAGTAAAGTAAAGCAGTTTATTTAATGTCAACAACATGGAGAGAGCTTGCAAAATCTCCCAAGCCAGAGCTGACTGAAGAGCTTGACAATAAGCCAGATTGAATTGGAATTTGGAAATGTTGGTTTTTAAGAGGAGGGAGGAAACTGGAGTACCCAGAGAAAAAAACCTCTCGGAGTAAGGACAAGAACCAACAACAAACTCAACCCACATGAGGCAAAGTTCGGGAATCAAACCCGAGCCACATTGGTGGGAGGCGAGTGCTCTCACCATTGCACCATCCCTGCTCCCCTCACTTGTACATGTATTTACATGTAAGATTTTCTACCACCACAGTGTTTAATAATTATTTCAATTTTCAGAAAAAAACCTACCTCAATGTTGCATTCTTTTGCCAGTGCTGAGAACATGTCTTCACACACTTTGGCCTGATACAGACAGACAAAACAAAACTTCAGTCAGCAGGAAAGAAAGCGCACACTGCTGCGACATTATTAAAGAATCGTAGGTTAAGAGAGAAGTGGTTTTATCTCATGGCATACGCTGTAGTTCTCATATTATCCCAAGCTAGGAAGACCTGACTTCCCTGCTCAGGCAGGCCTCCTAATTTAGTTGTTTTGAGCAATGGTGATCTAAGCTTTGTTCCTGGTAATGAGGCACTAAAAGCCCTAGGAATCCCAACCTTATTTTCCAGAAGGCAAGAGATCAGTAACTCTCTGTTTAGAGAAGTCGTACAGGATACAATTGTCATGTAAAAATCACAAACTTCATTATAGCCATACAAAACATCAGTACAGGGTGCACGCACAGTAAGAGATACTTAAGGGTTCTGCCTTTCAAGACAAAGAGACACAAGAATACTTCATCATAAATGAGAGCAAGAGATCAGTAACTATCATTCTTCAAATTTTTTTTTTACGTAGTATTTAGGGTTTTAGATGACTTTTGTTTAATTTCATATTTTTCAATTAGTTCTAGATTTTAGTATGTTGTAGCATCCTATTTTATGATCAAAGTAAATGGTAACTAAGCCGGCCTGGAGGCTGCAATTTCATTCCAGAAGATCAAGTTTATCATGGCTTTCATTCACTCCTGTAACCAACCATTCCTACACTAATTTCTATTTTAAAATTTTACCTTGTTTGGATCCGTGTCAATGAAGAAAATTCCAGTTGCATAATCACCAGGAGATGGGAGCTTGAATCCTAACTTGTTTTCCCTGAAAAATTAAGAAAACAGTGAGAACATGCAGTGTATTAACACCCTTAACCTTTGTGTCAATCAGGCCGATTCATGATATTATTATTGTTTGACTTGAGGGACATGCATAAGTTTGCAATAATTGGAAATACAAGTCATACAATATTTGATGTCTTTTAACTAAGGCAGTACTATCATTCTATGAAGTAAGTTAAAACTCCATTTGTTTTGCAAAGATATAGGGAGTTCTGATGTATGACATTTTGGAACTATTGCAAATTGTTGTGAATTAGTCTTTTGCAAAAAGGTGCCTCCTTCCCCCTCCACCCCAACCCCCATCCCACACCCCCCACCCCTTCCCCCCTTAACATCAGGATTCATCAACACCATGATCGTCAAGTCATCATCATGGCCATCACTATTAACCCTACACGAATCTAGACCAGGCTTTTTTTTCCCCTTCTCAAGCCAGGAGGGAGGATTCCCTCCCTCCCTCTAACTTTGAGAGTACAAAAGCTATGACAGCGAGACTTTGGTAGGCGATAGTACATCCAAAGATGTCTCCTTTGAGGTCTGCAACTTGAAGTGATGACATCATATGATGTGGTAGGTCATGGTTGCCAAATGGTGGTCATCTTGGATCTGCCATATTCTTGGATTTCTGGATTTTCCCAAAACTTCAGGAAAGCATCAAAATTGAATAGTCTGAAATGTAAGCCGTCTCCTCCCCCTAACCCACAGGGGGAGAGAGAGACGTCTGAATTCCGAGCGTTATAATGCCGTCCGGTGACGTCACATACTCTTGCGAATATGGTAGGTAGTTTTTGCTTGGTTCTTACCTAATTGAAATTAGATAACCGTTTCTTATTGGTCTAACTTACGAAAACAGATATTTCATTTTGGCGGCGAATATAAGGTGTTGACAGGCCAGACACAACTTGTAAGTTCATGGTGTGAAAAGTAACTTTTCGTTTAACGTAGTTTTGCTTTCACGAGTATCTCTCTTAAAGACTTTCCTTTTTGGTATGAGATAAGTGGGAGGCTCTTTCAATATTTCTCGAGCCAATGGTTGGTTACAAGATGTTTTTGAGGTTAATTAGACAGCGCTGGGTGGTAAGTTGTGAAGAGGAAAAGAATTTTATTTCGTACTTTCTCGTTTTGTTATAAAGCCGACTTCGCTTCAGTGAATTTTATCTCAGAGGTTATTTTTTCAATGAGATTGTGTTGATAGCCTCTTGCCTGAAGGCGCGTTTTGAAGTTGGTGGTATTGCAATAGAATGATTTCACTGAGTAGTTGGCTCTCAGAAGTCTCAGCGATTCTACAATCAAGCGGGAATCCTTGACATTTGCACGCACTGTAAACCTACAGAGACTTTCCAGTACACATTTTTCTTCCTGCCACCCACCGGGGTCAGAAAGGGACTCAAAAAATGAAGCCCTGAGACTTCTTCGAAACAACTCCTCTACAAAATCATTCTATATTACAACATCATCCACTTCAAAATGCACTTTTGGGCTAGAGGCTACCCTCAAAATCTTATTGAAAAAATAACCTCTGATTTTCACTGAACGGAAGTCGGCTTAACAACAAAACAGTAAAGAGCGAAACAAAATTCTTTCTTTTGTCACAACTTACCACCCAGCATTGCCTAACCTCAAAAACATCTTGAGGACCAAATGACTTTTAATTCAAAACCAACCATTGCTTCGAGTAATATTCTGAAGGACTTACTATTATTTCATACAAAAAAAAAAGTCAAAAAACGCAAAACCATAACGAGAAGTAACATTTCATACCACTATACCATGAGCTTTAATATGAGACGTGTCTGGCCTGTCAACACTTTATTTACTAAAAACAATTATCGGAACATTTTTCAATTCATCTTCTGCGGAAAATGAAGTGCGATTCCGTACATACATTCTTGATGCTTTGTCTTCAAATTTTACGGCTTACAAAACGCATACAACCTCTTACATTATGCATGCTGCAATGCACGCCACGCGCTTCCATGACTCGTGGCCGCCATTTTGTTTAAAGGGTTTTCATTTATGCAAAATTGCATAATACTGTGTGACGTCAACGGACGACATTATAACGCTCGGAATTCAGACGTCTCTCACTCCCGCGCCCCCTGTGGGTTAGGGGGAGGAGACGGCTGACATTTCAGACTACAAAATTGAACAAAAAGTTAACAAAACCAATAAAGGAACACTTATTCAGTTAAAAACATGAAAGGTACATGTATATGGCAAAAAGTGATTTTTCTTCATTTTAAAAAGGGATTTTCTATTTTCAGAAAAAAACTGCCCGTCAAAAATTGGTTGCCATGGTAACATCAAAGTCAATCAACACTCAACAACCACATCAATTTTCCCATATAAATTTCTGAAAACGTCCTCAAAGTTTAAGGGCTTTTGCTCAAATATTAAAAAAAGTTATTCTGGTTCAAAGTTGCTGCAGGCAAAATCACCCCCACCCCCACCCCCACCCAGTCTAGATACATGTAGGGTTGAAGTCATCATCACCAACATCCAGTTGAGGAATTTCAAACAGCCTTACAAGGTCTGTCAAAATAATACACTCTACAATTTACAGCAACAAACCAAACATTTCTTGATGTTGTTCCACTGCCTAACTGGAACCATTTTTAATGTGATAAAGGGTCAGTAAATGGCAAATTTGAGACTTTACGAAACAGCAAGACCAGCCATGTTCACGGCAAGTCCAAGACTGTATATGGCAAGACTGTTTGAACAAGACTAAAGTCCAAAAATGTTTAGCCCAAGGCTTTAGGAACTATAATAAGATTTCATGTAAAAAGTGAAGTGCACTATCCTGTCAAGACTCCTGAGACGTGCTAAAAAACAAGGCTGCAAGACCTTCACGGGGGAAACTATTATCACACATGCCCAGATATCTTCATGTATTAAAACAATAATATTCTTACTGTATGACTCGCTGATAAAATGCATGTGGAATTCCAGTCATGACACCAGCCCCATCTCCGCAGTTCTCTTCAAATCCAACAGCCCCTCTGTGTTTCATTCTCTCCAGCACTGTGAGTGCCTCAGACAAAACCTATAGAATAAAAAGAGTTTACTCAGTGGAAAGTTGAGTCAGTAATATGACTGGCCAGGGCAGGGCCTTTTCCAAGAAATGCAAACTGTCAAATAGAAAAGGAGGGGAGACCAGGGTCTGAAATTAACTTTTTCCTAAGGGAGCCAACTGGCGACTAACCTAAAAATTTTGGTCGCCAGATGGAAGGGTTTGGTTGCCAAAGCAAGTGTTAAGCTTATTGTTTGTTTTTTTTTGTTTTTTTTTTTTTTCATTTCTTGCTTGCCACGCCACGATGGCAGCTTCTCCTCTTAATTTGCCGCAAACTAAAGAAAACAATCTCTCTGGCCAGGGTATAATTTACCTTAATTTATGGTAAAGCACAAAATTAAACCTTTCAAGAAAATGTTATCATTTAACATAATATATATACATGCAGCTATAAAAGGAGACTGATCACAAAAGCCGTGTAACGGTAACAGAGTCCTACATCTCAAAAAGCGTGTTTGCCAATGTTCTTGCGAAGGCCTCGGATTTCTTTCTCTTATTATTTCCATTTAGTTGGAAGTATGGTGGTATCCTATTATGTTCTATGTTCAACACATGGGGGCCATCTTTCTATACCTAGACTCAACTAAGAGTGCAATAAATGTTTTTCGCCCGCAAAATCCGTATTGGGAGAATTATATTAAGCCGCTAAAACAATATAGTGCCAGGTAAATATGGCAATCGTAAAATCGTCGCCTCATTTTACTACAACTGTCCACGGGAGCTTTATGTTTTCTTTTAGAAAAAGCCCTTTTACCTTGGAGTGTCAAATGCTGATGGGACGAAAGATTAGTCGCCTGCTGGCGACCAGTTCTAAATTTCTGGTCGCCAAAACCTAATTTTTGGTCACATTGACGGCCAGTCAGTAGCAATCTCGGACCCTGAAAACTGTGTCATGACTTTCTGCTAATAACATTTTTAAAGCAATATCATGAATGCAGGCATCAAAGAGCACTTTTGTTGAGACTAGCCAAAAAGATTGGGTACGAGCAAGGTTTCATGCTCTGAATCTGGGGTGTGTTTGCAAGCACTCTAACAAATGATGCTACATGTACGACTCAACGACAACAACAACTTTTGTTGTGTGATAAAATGATGAAGTTCTCCCAAGGAGAAGTCAGTGCAAGGCTTGACCAATAATGATCCTTGAGAGGTGATTACCAAAATTTATTGATGTAGCTGTAAACAACACTCAAACACTGAAGTTAAGACTTTACTGATACAGCTAGCAATCATTACATTCAGACTTCTGCTAGTCAGACCTTTAACAATTATACAGAATTTGAACTCAGTAAGTGGTGTTAATAATATATTTCTCAAGGTGCTACAAGAGCAACTTCCTATTAATAAAGAAAAGGTTGTTTGTCAAATATTTAAATGTGTAGTTTTGACCAAAATACAGCCACATCTCCATGACAATGCCCCTTTAAATGAAAAACCAGGTTCATAGATTAAGATTTGCCAAACTGAATTTTTCAGCAAAATTCTTGTTTTCATGTATAATAGCTAGGATTCACAGAGATTTGATCCAAACTTGAGAAAAAATAAATAAATAAAAAAGCTGTTTTCATGATAAATTTTTTACAAGGTCATATACAGCTGGTGGGTGTTTTCTTTTTTAGAAAAAACACCAATGATTTAAAAATGCCAATAGTTTTTTCAACCAATATACATCGTATCTCATTAAATATGAAGCAGTGTTTCTACTGATTATAATATTGTACTGGTAAAGAAACCTTAAAAACTGAAACAAAAATACAGAAATACCCCCATGATGTTACAAAGTGGTTTACTACTGGTATTTAATTATTCACAAAGTTTTGTCAGCTCAATTGAAATTTTAAATTTAGATAGCTCACGCAAATTGGACTTTGGACAAAATGAATACCCAATAGCTGCATCAGATTTTTTTGCGTAACTACTCACAAGCAAAAGTTGTCAAAGTACACATACTCTAAACTCAAATCTTCTAATAATTATTCTAACTTTTTCATTCAGTATACCAAGATCTACTTTCAATTGACAAGAAGAATAATACTCCTACAATCAACAACTTCTTTTCCCTAAACAATATTAAATAAGTTGCAATTACCAAAATTAATGTAAGTTGCATAGAAAAATAATTAAAAACAGTTATAATTTAAAACAAACGGAAACAACTTAGTTAATACCTAACAAAATATATATTTTCAATCAGCTATTTTCGCTCCAGTAGTTTGTAAGAGCAATTGTGAGCCACAACCCCGACGTTACAAAAAAGAAAATAAATTTCACGAACAGACTGTCTTTGATACATTTTTAATTAATTTTAGAACCTGGGTTATAAAGGACAACCTAACTGCATCTATTTTGAGAATCTAGCAGAACAGGAAAGTATTGAACCATGGCCTAAAAAAACAGTCATGCATCTTTCAATTTTTGCATTCATGGCCATATCAACAATGACTGCAATGAACCCAAAGGAAGCCATTACAAGGATGAAAATGACAAAAACGCTCATGATGTTATCATTAATGTCGTCAATGAGGACCAACTAACAAACAGGTTTGATTTCATTCATATCATGTGACCATGTGACGCACATTTGATAACATGGTGTACTACTGAAAAGATAGGAGCTGCCGTTAAACAGGATAGTTGTTAATGTTAAAGCTTCAAGCTTGTGGGGGGTCGTATAAAAGTAAAATTGAAAAGAAAGTAAATGTCATAAATACTATCAAACACTGAACAAACAAAACAACGTTAGCAACAAATTCAAACAATCATTTATTTTCCTTGTTATTGTTTCAGCAACTGTTTATATTACCTTTCACGAATTTAAACAATGTTTTTCTTGCCAGCTGAGCTTGCAAAAGAGGCAAGAAATGAAGTTTTCACACACTGAATGGTGGGCTGGGTATGAGTCAGGATATCAGATGTCACATTCGGTCATGTGATTCAGTTTTTTTTTTCTTGCCATAAAAAGCAACAGCTTCCCCACCCTCCCAGCCTCAGGCCAGTCTGTCAGTGAGTCTGTAATCTTTGTGGAGTTGTTGAGTTGTCAATAAATACTGTTGCATTCTTATGTGGCAGACAAAATTAGCATTCAGTGTGTGAGAAATTATTTTTATAAAATTTGTTGCTGAAGTGAGATATTCATTCGGCTGTGAATTACACTGGCTACACTATCACACAGTTTCAATCCATAAAACGAAGATCTGCAGCTAAAAAAAAATTGAAGATTTGCCCAAAAAAAATGCGACGAAAACAAAGTCTTCGGGTACCCACAGAGAGGCTCTTGCTTGCAAATGGAAAAATACTAAGAGGACACCGAGGACTTCGACCATGTTATATCCTTTTGGTAATGTATCATAAATTCAATGCCTTTTTTAATATTAAAGTCAAAAGGAGACTTTGGCTGTTGGTAACTACTTTCGATGCAATTCAACTAAGCTTGAATTAACTTTTTACTGAACATTCAAACAATGTATTAAAAATTCTGAATTTAAAGTAGTATATTTACCAACGTTTACAAGCATAGGCATAAAGCATAACTGAATGCATAAGATTTCATGTGAAATCATGGAAACAGCAGATCCATTAAAAAAGCATGGTCAGACAAGTTAGAAGATAATTTTTTTTATATCGCTGTTGCGCTTATGCTTGTGACTGGCTTGTGTCAAAATGACATGAATGCTGATGTATTCCGGTTCAAACTTAAGTTTTCAGTGGAAACCAAGCCAAAAAGGAGGTTGAAAAACAAGATGTCAACAAGGGCGTGGTTATCTGACTATGGGACGCATACCAAAACATGTTCCAAATAAAACAGGTGCAACTTCATTGCTGTTTCAAAATAAACAGTGGATTATTCCTGGTTACAGAAAAACAATACGCTAAGAGGTTATGCCAAAACCTTCACCCAAAACAAGGCCAGCTAAACATCTAAGCCTTTACATTATTAATCATTTTGTTAAATATCTCCGACTGTTAAAATATGAATTAAAAAATAATACTGCCTGAGATAAAATTTGAAAATGCTACAACTGTAAAGCAGTAGCCAGAACAAAATTTTGAACAAAACAAGTAACTGGAATTAATATGACCGCGCGTTTGGAGAATGGAAAAAAATAATCCGTGACTTTATCCCATACAAGCAATGCGACTCACACGTACACGTGACATAGGAAGCGATAAATACCATGACAAAAGTTGATAACTTGATGTGTGAAAATATTTCGGCACTGGACAACCATTTCTAGAATTCTTGAAGTTCTAGACGGTTTGGTAAACTAAAAATGAAGTCGGCATTTGAAAACACAGCTGGGCGACCAGCAAATCTTTGGTGTACATTCGCCAAAACAAAGCTGGCAGTTGTTTTCGCGGGAACAAAAACAACTTTTTAACTCAGTAATATTTAATGATGAGAACACAAAAGCTTTACTGCGTACGGCGAACGATTGAAACTAGAAATACGTAACTCGCAAAACACATAAATTACAAAAATTAAAACGAACGTAAGCTTTTTAATCTTCATCAAAGCCTATATAATACAAATGTAAGTCTTATATAGACTTGAGCTTTAGCTTAACTTTGAAAAAGCTCGCTATGCATTACTTCACAGATCAAAAGTTCTTCTATTATTTTTGTTCAACACATTATGAGATGTTAATTTAATTTATCACTATGGCTAACAATATTAGACCTAGCAATGCGAATGTTAATTTTAGGCAAAGGAATAGTAAAGCTTATTAAATATTAGTTCTGCGTGGGCTGATAAGGAAGCCTAGACGTCGGATCGATCATTAATAGACAATGTTTACGTTTTCGCGGAGTGGTAGTGAAAAGTCATTTCTCCGAATCTGGCACATCTTAGGCGAAATAAAATTAGCTAGGTGTTAGATAAAACAGAAAGAATTTCTTTTAAGCTTACCTGGTGGCTTTTTTCTCCATTGATTTTCGTCACAAAACCAACGCCGCAAGCCTCTCTCTCGAAATCAGGCGAGTAAAGGCCTTGCTTCGGAGGATACCCGTGCTTCGAGCGCACCATCTTCCCCTCAAATCCTTCAAGCCTTGTTTAGCTACTTTTAGGCTTCCAACACTGTTGTGATAATGACAGAAGTAAAATTACAACCACAGAGACAGCACAACCCTCAAGAGGAACACGTTGTGTTGTGTACGATCCAAATTGGACTTTGGCGCCATCGCACGTGATGATATTTAACGGCATGAGTTGTTACAATGCCATAGGCCAATGAAATTCACTTCCGGTGTAGTCTCCACTCGTGCATGTACTTTCGTTTTAGACTTTTTCAACAAGAAAATTTTCTAATTTTCATATTTTAGATTCATTAAAATAGAATGAAGTAAATTTTGTCTCCACAGCGAGGACGACAAGCCAAAATGAGATCGTGGTGTGAGATTGGGTAAACATGGGTTAAACGCGTAAAATCCCGACAACCTTTGACTTTAAAAACAAAGGAATCCAGTTTGTAACCTTTATCTTGTTTATCCTATTTCATTACCTCGAAACGTGCAGTTAAAGTACGACAATTTGACGCTTTTTATCTCCGACCGCTCACTCATTCAAATACACTACAATCGCCTCCCAGAATCGCCTTTTCGCTTTCAGTTTACTCGCCTCACATGGGAGCTCGACTGCGCGAGGGACAGCTGGTAGTTTTTTAGCCTCTCGCTATACTTTGAAGGACTCCGAGGGCTTGCGTTCGAGATGCTAAGAGATTCGTTTAGCCCGCGACACACCGATATCTGGCATGTCAGGTATTTCGGCGATTAAATTCGCCGGCATTCGCCAAGTGTGCCCGTTCCCGCGCTTTTCTACGCTCATCCCTAGTGAAGTAAACCAATCAAGTTAGGCGATTTTATCACATGACTTTTCAAAACGCCCCTCGATGGAGCCCGGGAACAAGGTTGAAGTGCCACATCGCCGCGATCAGCGAAAAAAATTGCCAGTTGTGTCCTCATCAATCGGTGGCGAAAATCGCTTTGCGATTTTCGCTGGCGATCAAATTCGCCGCGATCGGCGTATAAAATCGTCAGGTGTGTCTCCGGCTTTAACAACATTTTTATACGTCACACATCTCAGGGTAGTTTACGTATCTATCGCATATTTAATGTTCTAATCTAGTCTTAGCGTTAGTTTTTATAGATATTACAGTTTATGGTTTTAATACTTTGAATTGCTTTATAACTAAGTTTCCTTATCTAGTAAAGCGCATTCGAAAGATCCGTGACTAAAACTAGGCTCGATTTCCAGCCGCTGTTCGGGAAACGAGGAACAAAGACCGGGCCTAGACTAAAACACCGTGACACGAGTACATACGGGTAACATACGGAACATACGGATACATACGAATACATACGACTAACATACGAGTAACATACGGATACATACGACTAACATACGGATACATACGGATACATAGGAGTAATATGAATATTTTCTCATAAAGGAAGCTCTAATTATAAGCCTTGCAAGCATTTTGCACGTCAGCAAACACGTACCCGGTTCAGTTTGAGGGGGGGGGGGGGGGGGGATGTTGATCGACCCTAATCTTGTACCCAGATCTCCCACGGTCAGGCGAACCAACTGAGATCTGGCTACGAGATTAGATCGACCCCCAAAGGCTTTTGTTAAATTTAGTCACAGTAAAATAAATTCTCATGGAGTGCAAAACCATTAGCTTGCGCTACAAGATGACAATATATTTTGGAGGGCGCTGCAGATCCGCCATCTTGATTTCACTGTTTCACCTTAGTTGGTTATGAGAAATGGAAAAAAAATGTGCAAAATCAAGCCAGAAAGCTTAAATGTAACCATGTACATGTAAAAATGTCGAATTTTGGGAACAGTTGACACATTAAAAAATTTCCCAAGCTATAAACGAACAGCTGCTTAAAGTTTCAGCAACAAAGTAAGGGGGTGTTTACATGGTACCGGCGCGACTTTCATTCCGGTACGAGTTCACTCCAGTTCCCTCTTGTGGTTCTGTATTCGTTTACATGATACCAGCACAACATCTTGTACCAGAGCGAGTTATACTGGTGCGAGTTCACCCCGGTAACTGTAACGGGGCGAGATTTTCATTCCGGTACGAAAACTCATCCCGATGTCATGCAAACGCGATACGGCTGCTCGCTCCGGCATGAAATCACTCTCCTGGGAGTCTAGAACGGGTAGTGCATGCGCAGTCTTCAATATCCAATCCAATATGGCGTCACCTGGGCGTCACAATCGCGTCGATCGAAATGAAGTGTTCGTTCATGTAAACACGGTATGAAATCGCAATGTCATACCGGTATCAAACTTGCACCGGGGCGAGTCTTCACATGTAAACACCCCCTAAATCTCCTTTCCAAAATTTGCAAAATCTGAGGGGGGTGGCGATCAACATCCGCCCCCCCCCCCCCATCAAACTGAACCGGGTACGTGTTTGCTGACGTAAAAAATGCTTGCAAGGCCTATAATTAGAGCTTCCTTTATGAGAAAAACATTCGTATTACTCGTATGTATTCGTATGTATTCGTATGTATCCGTATGTTAGTCGTATGTTACCCGTATGTTACCCGTATGTTACCCGCATGTACTCGTTTGGTGTTTTAGTCATGATCCATTCGAAAATCTATATACAGAGTGCGTAGAAAACAAAGTATTTTTATTCGCGTTTACGCAATGCGCAAGCGCAATACAATTATCTAACAACAGTACAGTCAAGTGCTTCCCACTTGGCTCCCTGAGTGACGTTCAAAATAAGCCTGGATCATTCCCCAATTTTATTACTCTGGTTTCCCTTCAACACGCATAAATCTTTCGCCTTTTACTAAAGATTTCCGTGGAGGAGAACATCTGAATGAGTCTATAGACTGATTTTTTGTCGCCCTGCACAACAGTGGGGCTCTCTAACTGTGGAAGGAAAGAGAGAAAAAACGCGAGGAAAAAATTAAAACCTCCGTTATATGGGATCACAGAGCAAGATCTAAGTAGTCAGAACAACGAATAACTTGCTCAGGATATGCGACAAACCAAACTAGGATATATTTTACGGACAGACGCAGAAATCACGATTTATTTGACCAACAATTCGAGATCATATCGAAACTGTAACAAGAACTGAGTTAATTTTATGCGAACAAAGTCAACATGCAACATTTCGACCATTCCGAAACAATTTAAAAGAAGTAAAAATTAACAAATCGAGGAAAATATAGCGTGATACCAAATCTACGTGACTGTATGACTACGGAGGAAGAAATGATCACGAATTATTAAGCTTACTATTTTGTAGACTTAGTAAAAGCAATGTGAACGTGCCGATGCCTAAAAAAGCCTGTTAAATTCTATCACGTTTTAAAGCCTGAATACAGTAAACTGAAATTAGTATGAGAAAAAAAGCTAGATGGATCAAACGTGTAAACAAAAAAAATAATCACTTACACTGAACGGTACTCACTTTTCAGTACTCGACTAAAACGACTTCAAAGATAGAAGGCAAGCCTCTACTACTAATAAAGCTGAACTAATCACTTGCCTAAGCAAAACCTACTAAACCAAAATGTGGTTCGGCAGAACTATAAAAATCACGTTTCTATAATGGAAAGATCAATAACGTCATTATGACTTGACATTTCAGTGAAACTAAAATAAACGAATCAAATAACTTCTTTAAGGATGAGGCATCACAGTTCGAATGGTGTTAAAATAAAATGACACAAAAAATTTTCCTACAATGAATTACACTAAGTCTGAAAAAGGTCACCTGGTATGTTTTACTTTGTTTTCATGGGTTCTTGGATCTCCCAAAAGCCGTTTTAAGCTGTTTTTATCTCTCAGCGGCTGGTCCACGTGCAGCAGGCGTGCATCATATTGTAGGTGATGTTCAAGGAGTGGAAAGTTTGGGAAAATTGAAGTTAAATTTGATCCATCATTTGAGGGGAGCACTTCGAAAACTTCGCTAAAATTAGCTCGAAACTCAAGCACACACTTGCCTTTCTCACTATATGCCAACAAAGATAATTTGTGGTCCTTTCTGAGCAATTCATCATTCAGTCTGAGACAGAGGCCTTTGTGGAAAAAAAAAAGGTTGAATTCAAATCGGGCGTCATTTTTGACGCAGACCGTGAGCCGTGGCTCTGAAATGTCACGACAAACTCACGGTCAAACCTAGGAAGATGCATACATACATAATTTATTTGGCATAGCAGGTTAAAAGTTGAAAGAAAACGACAAAACTTTTAAGTTTACAAAACATGTTTCGACAGAGACTTCTGTCATCTTCAGATAGTTAATGTACAAAGCGTTGAAAGTTGAATTTATAATAAGTAGACAAAAATGCTAATTATGATAAACGGTGACAACAAAATGAACATGAAACGTGACAATGTGAGAACAATAAGGATAATATGGTGTAATTGTTGATTCAAGGAAGGTTGTTCTCTTTGAATATGAATAGCCTCTTTCTGATGTGGACCTGCTAATTATCAAATTAAATCAGATAGGATATAAGCAATAGAGACAAAAAAAGAATGTCACAACAATGAATAAAACCCAATTCATAAATTGGCAACTCAGAAGTGATATAATAACATATAAAATTTAAAAATATACAAAGTTATCAAGGTCCTTGTTATTGTTCATACAACTGCTCCTTTGACAAATGAAACTGCTTTCTGCATTGCTTTTGTGTTGCTTGATCGATGTTTTGAGAACCCTCTTTTACTGATTCATCAATGTTGTCACTTTCTGGGGCTGTTTGATTTAAGCAGAAGTTCCAGACAACAGGACCGCTGAATAAAAAACTATCTCTACCTAATTCCAAGTTCTTTCCAGGCACTTCCATCAATTTCCCCTTACATCATCGTGATTCCACAGTTTTAAAGTGGCACTGTCACGGCGATTTTGCTGTATTTAGTCAGAACTGCTCAAATATTTGACGAAAAGCATTTTTGCTAACATGAAATTGCTCTTAAAACACCGGGAAGAAAATATTAAGAGATTTCTGCAAGGAAGAACTGAGCTATAATCAGTTTTTAGCGACTTTTCCAGAATAGACAAGAAGAACTTGAAAAAATTGGCCACTGAATTTTTTCAAGTTGCAATCTATTTTCATCCTAGCCTTCCGCAGCCAACATTATCAATACTAGTTTCTGTGGACTAGTATGGTTATTGTTAACAAAAGTAAACTATTATTTTAACGAGTCCACCGATTCAAATAAGTTTTTTGGCTGCTCAAAGTGGCAATAATTTAACCGACACGGCTAGGGGAGGAAGGGGTGGGGGGAGGGGGGATTGGCTCCCAACAAACTACATACACACAGCCAGCCGTGCATGAGGCTCTCAATGAGGAGATAGCTTTGACAGCTGACGGTTAAATTTTAGGGCTTTTGACGGTTGACAGCCGTTATTAAGGGCAAATTTCTTCCATGAGTTTAAGTTAATATTAATATTAAAAATTGTGTTCAGGAGGTTATTTTGGGGTCAGAAGTACGTTATCAGTGTTGTCAATCATTAATACTTTGAACCGGAAGTACTTTCAGACGGAAGTTAGTTGTGACGTAACATGGAAATTTCCATGGTTTAAATTAATTTAATTTCAGTTTGATTTGCTGGTTGCATTCATGGCAGATCCGGGACTTTTGAAGACGGGGTGGCTGACTTGACAAAGCGATATCGGAAATTACGATTATAATCAATACAGCAATAAAATAGCACTATATCGTGATTTTATTTGCAGAGCAAGAATTTATTTTAAGTAGGTTGACACAACGGTAGTCACAGTATCCCACTTCTGTTGCAATACCCATGCGTTGTACCAAAAAAATCTTCTTTTAGAAAAAAAATCGAGTCTAACGTCATAAACCCGGCCGGATACACGCAAATTTGCGTGGGGAGTACTACCTTGTACGGAAACTAGGAGAGAAAGTCCCGTTCGGTTTTGACAAAATAACATTTTATTACCTTGTACATGTTTAAGTTCCTCCGTCTAACCTTACTAAACTACCGCTGTAAACTAAAGAACTGGCGACAACTCCAGGAATATAATTTGAAGCTTAGTTTTATGGCAACGCTACTGAGGCGAGTAAGAGAGTAGAACATATGTAAAACAAAAATACGTTTACCAGTTTCTTGCGATTTCCGGTTAATTAACGGCGAAAGCTATTCGAGATCAACAGGTACCAGGCTAATGATAAACTAAAGCATTCCAGCGATAAAAGACAAATTCAAACAAGTTGAAACAACGAGACATTTAAGTCATGACTTAAAGACAAGGAAAACATTGTGTACCTTCATGCTTTTTTCAATCGTAAAACAATATAATTCAATCCAATTTGAACACTAATGCGGTATACAGTGCGATTGTAAATCAAGCAAAAATAAAATGTTCCATTCTTGTAATAGTCTATATCAACATTTTTTGCTATATATAATAACGCAATAAAAAAGGCAAGGCAAAGCCGAGGGGGTAGGGGGTGGGGGGTACTCCCATATAGAACCAAATGGGTATGTACATGTGCCATTGTGAAGGGTGCGGTTTTCAAGCAACCTGGTCTGGAATAGGGTATAGAAATCAGAGAGTTTTGGTCTAGAATAGGGTATCATTTTCCAGGAAACTGATCAGTTAATTGCTTGAAAATTTTAGTCTAGACTAGGTTTCCTGAGAATTGACACTTAAAAAAAAGTGTTTTAGTTGTTGCTGTACATGTAGAAGATTTTGTTTTGGCTGGGCTAGCTGTCATAGGATGCCGTGGGTGATGGCTCGGGAGCCCAAAATGCTGGGTCACGTGAAAATAAAATGGCGGGAAATTTTTCGTTCGTTCTCAGACTCCTGGCGCTTTCTTGTCAGGCTCACATGCCTTTGTAGAGAATTTTTCGAACTGAAGTAGACTGGAACTGTAAAAAAAAAAAAAAAAAAAAAAAAAAACCCTGACGTGGCATTATTCTTTTAAGAAGCATTTGCCTTTTTTGCCTCTATTTTAAGTGTTCATGACACAAAGCAAAAAGGTCCACCGCAGAGAAACATTTCTCCTGCAGCACAAAAATAGTGAATCGACGCGTATTTGTGTAGCTAAATGTACCCTCATATCTCGATCGCGGATTACACTTGTTCAGTAATAGTCTTAATATAGCTCAGAGATTCTGTCAGTCCCACATCCCGTCATCCCGTTTCAAGTTCATGCACGCTAAGATCCTTGATATAGGTTCTATTGGGGAGCATACGTTGTCTCCACTTATTCGTACGAAGAACATCCACTAGTACTTCTCGTGGCGTGCCACTGCCAGTAGGAAACTTTAGCAACGACGACGGCGACGGCAACGAGAACGACCAACAACAGCAACAGGCTTAATAACCAAAACAACAACTTCTTAAGTGCATTACACTCAGTTTGGTGCATTTTTTTTTTTTTTGCCGTCACTGCACGCCTAGGACGTGAAATTTCCTGGTGGGATGTTTTATGGAGGACGTAAACATACGAATACGAATTTTTCTTTCTCTTTTTAAACTTAGGTGCGGTCTCCAAGCATTCAACTCCAGGAAACACCTACATTTGTCATTTAAAGCGAGCTGGAATAATAGCGATGACGTTTGAAAAAAACCGCGATTCATTTTAACATAGTGACGTTTTCGCTTCCTTCGCCGCCGTCGCTACTACAGCTCCCTAATGTGTACTGTTCTTGTTTTGGTGTTATGGCGAGTGAGTGGTCATTTGTAGACCAGCCGTTTCCATTACGTCTACTTCATTTGTGGCTTTAAAACAACAAGGAAATAGTTTTCCTAACAATAATCTCGCTCCGTGGCGAAATTGCTCGTTAAAGATGAAATAAATCCAAGGATTTATTCCGCTGTTAGTGTATGTCAGGAACCAGCCAACGAACATAGCATTGGGTTCAACGCAGATGTGTTTGAAACCCGAGAAACAGGAAATAGTTCCAAATATCTGGGGAAAACGGCAGATGATTAACACGGCCACAATAGCCACAAGCATTGTGAGAATCTTGTGATTCATTCGCTCTCGTCGTTCCTGATTTAACGGCAGTTGGTTTCCAGGTGCTTTCGTTCGTTTCAGTTTTATCCCAATGGCAATGTACAAGGCAATGATGGTGGTGAGGGGCAGTCCTATTATGATTGGAAAGCAAAACAAGAAGTAACTGACAACAAAACGAATGCTCTTAAAATCTAACGAACACACGAGAAATTCAGGGTTTATCTCCAAGATAGTGGACATTTTTGTCAATGGCAGTGAAAATATTACAGCAGAAAACCAAACCACGACAATCACATATCGTGCGACACGAATCGTGATTATTCTTTTCAGGGGATAAAATACCAGAATAAATCGATCCAAGGCGATCACGAATAAGCTCCCAGTAGAAACCAACACCGTCATTTGACCAGTGAAAAAAGACAAACTGCAAAGGAACTGGCCTGCCACCCCGCTGATAAGCCATCGGTACTGGTACGCTGTGATGATCGCATTCTGAGGCAGGCAGTACAGAGTGAGGAGAATATCAGCACAGGCCATATTAAAGATGAAGTAGTTACTGGGTGTTCTCATCCTCTGGTTGGCGTTCTTGTACAAGACTGCGATCAGTAAGGTGTTCCCGAGTAACGAGACCAACAGGAGCAGAAGAAAAGCGGCGATTTTAACCCCCCTCTGGATTTCGTTGTCTTGGAATAATGGAGCGAGATCATTTGTCTTGTTTCCATCTTCGCTGTTAGAGGTACCAGGCATCTCTTAGCAGCCCGGTTTTGCTTAATTTGAATGCAACTGTAAATTGGGCTTTTCCTTAAACCAAATCACTCTAAGGACTTCTTCAACAAAACGAAGACAATAAAACTGCTCTTTCGTGGACAAAATGTTAAAACGAACTCCCGCGGATTAGAAAAGGACTGATTAAACCGCTCTTGACGAGACTCTCAAAATGCGCATTGCCTTGACTTCTGTTGAGGTTTTTGTTATTTTCGTTTCGTGTTTGATCACCTGCCTTTTCAAGAAGGGTTCATTAACATCACATGAAAACTCGAAACTCTACGCTTTTGTCCTCTTTGTCATCATTTGCTGATATTTACTTACATTCTCCTTCAGTCACCCGCTGTATTTGTTGATCCACCTATAATGCCAGTTTCTCACTTTTTAAGAGCGCAATGAAATTAATAAAACGACTTGGCAAACATTTGTCATGCTAATGCTGCTGTCAAAACTTCAATTTGAAAATTGTAAGAGAACTTTTATTTAATGGAGGGTTCGCGGTCGAAGTCGAGATGAACAACTTTTAGGACGCATTTTCCCCGCTAATTTTGCCGCAGTGACAACTTTGATTTGAAGACGCTGAGGTAATGGAAGGCTGGCAATAAGATTAATAAAACTGCTTTTGGGAACAATTTTCGTGCTGCATCTAGCTGTGACAACTTCGATTAGAAGGCTACGAGATAATAGAAAACTCGTTAGCCTCCATCCTTTCTCGGAAATATCGTCCCTTTGTTTGAAATAGTAAGTAATTAAAACTCAGTTTTCAATTTTCGCTTAACGTCATTACTCATTTGGAGTATTTTTAATGATCTCATCAGTTTTTAATATTCAGTGAATATTATATCTTTACATATTTCAACTTTCACGCGAATCAAAATTCTCTTTACATGTAAGGCCCTGTGCATAGATCCGATTCCGATTAAAAATTGAGTTTCGTTTTTAAAGTCTTTAAAAATGTTAACACCGAAATGGGGAGGGTAATAATTTTTAGGGGATTTTTAAAAAGGTAAGTTTTGAAGGCAACGAGTAATTAATTAAAATTTGAAGGAATTGACGTAATAATAATTATAGGCGCACAGCAAAATAAACGGCCGAACAGCGACGTGCTCTTGCGCGCATCGCGATCAAGCTTGGCTTCGGTGCAAGAACATTATCGACATTCAAGTCATATTTCGGTCTAAAAACTTTTCCTTTGAAGTCACTTCCGGCATAGCAAAAAACATACGCAAAAAATTAAAGCTAACCTGATTTATGCTTTTGTACAATGCTGCCTTTCATATTTATTTATGCCTGCATCGGAAGTACGCTCGACATGGGCCTTCAATGCAATTATTATCACTACAAAAAAAATGGAAAAAAAAATAGAAAAAAACATGAATATAAAGTAAAACAACAGTGCGAAAAAAGAGGAATAATAAACTCGTTACATGAAACTATTTTAAAAGAATAGCATATTTTGTAGGCAATGGCATGGAATTATTGTCTGCTTCATTACTCATGGCAGTGTGCCATGACTCAAGAGTTTTTCGCAGTCGGTTTAATCAATCAAACTTGTAGTGCCCACATGCGAGGGGAGCAGTTCTCCGAGTTCCTGGAGTCTTGCGACTAGTCAGCCGACGAGTGGAGTGTCCTGGTTGATACCCTTGTCCCTAAGTGAACTGTGTGTGTCGGACTTTCGAAGAGCCGGCTCTTGTGAATTTTTCTGTGATTGTTTTGACACTCGTATCGTTCTTGTTGTTATGTTTGTATGTGGGGTTAACGTTCTGCCTTATGACGAGCTCTGCTCTGTGTTGGTGTCCGTAGTGTCACCTTAATGTTTGAAGGAGGCGGGGCTCGACACCCCAGCGAAATTGGCGGCCTGGTGCCCCTCCGTTTGTGGTAGACCCACGCCTTTGGCAATGCACTCTTTCGCCTGGCGGTGGGTGGGTTAGACGTTATGTCCAGGAACCATTACACTCACCCTATTGGGAGGGAGAGTGGGGCTGCCTGTTTGTCTCAAGCACAGAAAAACAAAAAATAAATAAATAAATAAATAAATAAATAAATAAATAAGGAGGTCCTCAGGTCTCTATCTAAAGTACTCCAGTCTTTGGAGGCATGGTAACATGTTCTTTGCTTTCCCCAATTTCGTTTTACAGATGTAAGTCTAAGATCGTCCTTGCTACGTGTACTGTATATATGCACATCGCTGTTTCTCAGCAGTTACATACTGTGTGAAGTAATTCCATTCACATGCACATTTGTAAACGTATAGAAAGTGATGAAAGAGCCTCCGTTGTTCTAAGTTTAACCAACCAAGCTGACTAAGTGCATCAGTTGCAGAAGAGTGCAAAGCCTTGACATTGCCATTGGAATCATCTTTTTTTTCCTGACAAGCACTTATAACGCAAGTAAATGGATAACTTCAAATTGCAAAAATAATCCCGCCCTCCTCCTCCACCGTGGGAGATTCGGGTACGAGATTTGCGTTACACGGGAGCGCTTAGCATTGGTTGTAGCACTGAAATCAAGCTCTGGGAGGACATCGTACCCGTGAGCAGGTTGCGAAGTATTCTTCAGCACCAGCTCAAGGCAGAGGAGGACAGGATTCACGGCCTAGCTGAAAAGAAGGAAACCGTCAAATGAGGCGAAGTTCGTCACTCAGCGAGAGACCACATTTAAATGTGGCTACTGCAGGAGTCCAGGAGAGAGTACCATTTCCACTAATCCCATATCTGTCTCATCAGCCACACCAGACGCTGCCCCAGCCGAAGCGTAACTGCCCACTAGGAAGTACCCCACACTTGGTTGACCCCTAGCCTGCGTAGCAGTCGTTTCCGTTTCCTTCAAGCCAAGCGGGTCAAGCGCGCGAGGGCATTTGGCAAAAAGGAGCAAAAAAAGTAGGAGCGCCTACTTTTTTGTTCCTTTTTGCCCAATGCCCTCGCGTGCTTGCCCCGCTTGGCTTGAAGGAAACGGAAACGACTGCTACGCAGGCTAGGTTGACCCCGACCGAAGGAGGTCAGGACCAGAGCTACCACAGGCAGCCCAAGCTCAAGCTGTGAGCGATGGTCACAGTCTTGCGTAATAGCGGTCACGGCGCAAATATAAGAGTTTGTATTGGAATATTTACGTTAGGAGGTACAAATACTGGAAAGTTCTTAATAAGAATGACATTCCTTGCTTCTAAGGTGTATTGCCTATTGTCTTTTTGCCATGTTGTGCTGATTTGAGGCCATTCAAATCAGCTGCCTGTGGAGCTACAATGAGAGAAAGTTCGAAGCCGTTATTTTCTTCATGGTAGCTCTGGCCTTGAAAAAAACTGCATGCACTACCAACATGTAGCTGACCAATTAAAATTGGCCTTAGTTGCTGTAGTAATAGCCCTGCAATCAGTTTGGTTTATTTACTCTGGAATCATGCATCGTGTAAGGAGCGTTTTCTGGGAAATTTTGAGTTTTCGATGTGCGAAAATAAAAGGAAGGTTTTAATTTTTATTTGTACTCATTTCGATACGATGGCTCAATTAAAATCGACTGGCGAATCCGCGAGTGCCCCCTAATTAAAAACCTCTTCTCGCGGCAAAGTTATTGCGGCCGAAATCAAGCCGCAGGAAACTGGAAACCAGGAAATCGACGGAATCTTATATTATGACGTCAGTAATGAGCAAGATGGCGGCAAAAGGGTCCGGTTTGCATCTGTTGACATCGAAGGCTCCGCAAGCTCCCTGCTTCGTGGCTGCATATCCGAAGGAAATGTTTTCAGCACTTTGCATTTTTAGAATCCAGAGGTAAGGCTTATGGTTTCGTTTTACGATAAACTACGTGAAGTGATCTTTCGTTTTCATTTTAGATACCCGGTGTACTTGTGGCTTGTTTATGGTGAGATGTCACTTTGATCGCGTATTCTTTGTCATCTGTGCTTTGTCACCCTTTAATAGCAACTATGAGGCTTCGGTTTTTTGCCCGCTTCTGTTGTAAGCGTGGGCAGCTGATCACGATATTGCAAACGCGGTGTTTAATAGCTGTTTGTCGAATTTTTTTAACTGACATGCACATGCACCATTCACCGTTACAGATTGAAAATATTGCCATATCAGCTTTTTCTACTAAATTGTAGATGACTGCCTGCTCTTTAGTGACAATAAAGGATAAGTGCACACGAGAATTATCGATGTTAAGTTCTTTTTATAAACAGTAATCCCAAAAGAATTCAGCTATGCAGGCTGCATAAAATGTATTTCATTAATTAATTTGAGACCGCAATGTAACAATTCTTATGTATGCAACGTTCAGATAATTTCAAGAGAAAAAACCCTTTGTCTTGCCATTTATAAGGCTATTCCAAAGGTTTGCAGGTTTACTTTTATGAAAAAAAATTCAGCATGATTGAATTTCATTTATTAGTTTAGCAATTTCCAAAAATAGAAAAATGAAATCTTAAAATTTAACCACTGATTAAAAGTGTAATAATCTTCAAAAGGAATGAACTCCCACTGACCTTTTCCAAGCAAACAGGTTCATTCAGAAGTTTCTTTTACATCATATTAGCAATTATTTTTGTGTACATTTGAGTGTTGTGCTCGTCAAAAATACCGTCTGAAATGTTTATGAGGATGGAAAGGCTTGGACACAAATCAGAGCTAAAAACATGCCTAATTGGGCGGTTATGCAGGATGTGTTGGTGTATTTTTAGCAATAAGTGCAGGTGGAAACGTATCCACCCATCATGATTGACCTAATTGGATAGTTTTAGTCAAGAGGATAGCGTGATGTTACGCTAATCTTCCATTACGCTAGCTGATGTCATAACGGACCCATACAGATACAGATCTGGTTCATGTTCCCTACTGAATCATTCCTTTATAGCGTCAAACCATCCAGGGCCCATGGCGCAATGATGTTTATGGCCAAGCAACTTTGCCCAGTCGAAAACAAAATTCGAACGAGCTTGAAACACCTTCAGACATTTCTCCATCGTATCTTCTCCTTCTATTTTGTCAAATGATAATATTTTAAGCTCATGACCTTTCGGGTTGGCTTCACAATCTGTGCTGGTATTCTATCCCTTAAAGCGTAATTTCCACTGTTTAAACTGTCTATTCTTTTGATTTACCGCTTCAAAAAGGTTTGTTTTCTTTCTGAAAAATATGGCATATCAGAGTCTTAAATAATTACTTGCATGGCTGCCATTATGAAAGAAAGCCTTTCTTTCTGGCCCCAGATTGTGGCTATCTGACGTCACACAGGTATTGATGAGTCACTTCCTTCCCTCCTGGTATATGCGCAAATAATAGATTCTGATTGGGCTGTTTTACAATTTGTGACTATGATAAAGAAAAACAAACAAACAAAAATAAAACCGATACCCGACCGAAACATTGACGCGGTCTGCCCCAGAGTATCCCGTGTAATAAGCCAGGACTCCAAGAGAAGGAAAAAAGCAAATAATTTTTGCAATGAGATAACTCATTTGTCCCTGCCGTGGGACATTAGCCAGTTTGTTTTCAAAAAATGCTAATGCTCAGGGGTTTGGATGGCGCGGGGGAGGGAATCGGCACTACTGGAATTGACAGATCAATGTAATATTTTGTTTGCGTGATTGATATGTGTAGGGATATTACAAATATGTACAAAGAGCCTCCGCCAGGATTGCACATAGCAGCTGATGAAGATGACATCACAAAGGTTTGTGCTCAATCATTCAATGGAATTAGGAATTATAAGGTGCTAACTGTTGGCCAAGTATCAACTGAGTATCGACTGATATATGTCTATTGAGTATTGGCTAGGTATGAATCAATGTTACTAAAACCAGAAGCTCCATTCAGTTTAATGGACGGGAACAGGCCAGAGACATTTATTTAATTTACAGCAGTACCGTGAGGCTAAGTTGTGTTTGACATAAATTTTCCCATTGGTGACATGTCGGCCTATTCTTGAACTACATATCTCGCTTTCATGCTACAGGGTTTTTTTTCTGTAAAATTATACCTTGCCAACAGTATGATGTTGACAAAAGTTAGATGTTAAACTAATGTGTGCCAGTCACTTTAATTGAAAATTAAAATCTTCAACATTCCCCCCTCCACCCACCCCACAGCCATACCTATTAAAGGCATTTGATTATGTGAGTTGTACCACAGGATTGGTGCATTATTCATTGCATAACTGACCCCTATATTTTAACCTCTCTCTCTTTAAAGCACCACATAGGGTTTTTTTTTTCCAACATAACTGATTCTAGCAGCATTCAGTGATTAATGAATGATTAAAAACCAGCAACTGATCAACTGGCTGTGAACATTATTTTACCTGGACAATCAACCTAGTCTTTTGCTTTTGGAAAGTTGAATTAAAAACATTTGGCTGTCTGTGAAGACCAATAATTTTATTGCCAACTTGGACATTATTTTGTTGGATAATATTATTTTATTATAAAACTAGTAAGATGACCAAGAATGCTAGTGTCTTCCTTAAGTTCAGTTTTGAGAGCTTCTGACGTGGAGTCACCGTTTCAATTCCCTTTGTTCAAGCTGAAGACAGTTTACATTTGATTTCCTTTTGTTTCTTTTAGGTTCACGCATTGGTTGTTGGTCCACGTGGCACTCCATACGAGGGAGGATTTTTTTACTTCCTGATTTCCTTTACCCCAGATTACCCAATCAAACCCCCAAAGGTCAGACTAATGACTACTGGAGGGGGTAGGGTGAGGTTTAACCCCAATCTGTATGCAAATGGCATGGTTTGCCTTAGTATATTAGGGTAAGCAGTTAATGTTACATGTAAGTTTATTTATTTACTTGACTGTTATCTTTGATTATGGGTTGTAGTATTGTGAGAACACTTCTTATGTATACCGTACTTTATTTGGAAGATCTTTGATGGTAATACTTAGTCTGGACACCAGCCTTTTACAGGGACATTCTAAGCTTTTCTAGCCTGTTCCAGGCTTTCAAATAGTTAGGAGCAACAAAAATTGGTGTGCTTATGAATAATATTGTGATTGGGAAAAACAGGGCCTGGAACAAATGAAGGTGTGCCTGGAAAAAAGCCCTAAGTGACTTCTGATGAATTGCAAGATTCTCCTTCCAAACTGCCTTGTATTCACTTGTGAAACAAAAGGAGAATTTGACCTTACATCAGAAGTCACTTAAGGCCTTATTCCGCACACCCCTTCAAATATTAATTATAGCGTTTCTAGCTCACAGAAATGTATTTGACTGTGTGCTTCTGATTGAGTGCAAGAATTCTTTTGAGTATGTCTATAAGGAAGTAAAATACTTACAGGAGTAAATGCTTTGTAGGGGTGATTGGTTAACACTTAAGGACTCATTTTAGTTAAAGATCTCTGGGAAGAGGATGGTCACTTCTTAATGTCATATTTTCAAGACATGTGAACAAAAATAATACTTGTAAACCAAGTTGGCCCCTACTCTCATCTTACCAACATGCAAGGAATATTGACTCATCTACATGTATCTATTAACTAAATGGTCTTTAACACAGGCAGACACATTAAATAAAAAAATTGACAGAATATAAGTAAATTAAAACTTGTTCAGAACTTTGCAGCATGAGAATACAGAAAATTATCACCAAAGATGACATGTCTTAAGTTTAGGATTGAACAGACTCTCCTTACTGTCGCAATAAGAAAAGTAATGGGACCTGTAAGGAGAAAATGTATTTTGATATTGTAGGGTCTAGGAGTGCTTTCCATTCGCCAGAACTGGCAGCCAGACAATCCAGTCTGTAAATCAAATGTGTCTTTTTGAAGAGATGGTGTTGCAAAATCGTGAAAAATAACCACTCTGAAACCAGTATCAATGTACTATTTTGAAGAATTTGAAGGACCAACATAAACTATCCTTCAAATTGGTACCTTCTGTTTACAAACTGAACAGCTTGGCCTGCCAGAGTCTGTCAAAAGGGCAAGTGCCCTAGGTTAAAGCAATTGGAAATATTTAAGTTCTTATTTGCCAGTTGGAAGTTCAGTCTGGGCTCTGGGCTCTGTCCCTTCCTGAAAGGGAGAGAGCTCATTCTACATGTACTGGTACACTCAAAGTTCAATGATTTTTGTTTTTCATCATAAGTGACAAACTTGTTGATTTATCAACAGGACGTGGCAAGGCCCAGCGTGGAGTCCTGCGCAGACACTCTCCAGTTTGCTTATCTCCATCCAGTCTCTTATGAATGAAAACCCATATCACAATGAACCTGGATATGAAAAGAAGGTTGGAAAAACTGATCCCACTATGGTTATAATCTACCCTTGACTCTGACTCGCAGCACACTGTGTTTGAAGACCCCCTGGACACCCATTGGACCTAAATAGCCACTTCAGCATCCCAAGCACATAACCACTGTCCCAAAATATCCACCATACTAGCCAGTGTCACCACCCCCCAACAGCAAGAGTTCAACTTTCAAAATGTGACCAACCATAATGTTATCCTGTTCAAACCACTTTGTGATACAAAACAAAAAGCCAGAATTAGAGTTTAAAACTGTTGACGAGCCTGCAGGACTCCTGCAGTTTGCAAAAAGATTGGTCTTAAAGCCTTTATAGCTTATCTCTGCTTAATGAGACGTTAATCTTGATCATGAAGGGAAAAACTCAAATATACTGAATGGAGATTTTCTTAATGATCATTCTGAGCCATTAGGAGAAGTTCTTTATATGCCATTGGAAATGCTAGCTCCGTGGCATTTGTTTAGGTTCACCGGCTTGGATTAACTGCAAGATACCAGACAGCGCTAAATAAATGCTGTTTACGAAGACATAGGATCCGTGGGTTTCTTAACTGACTCATGATTTCATGCTTATCTGCAGTGAGATTGCAGGCTGTTCGTTTATCACGTATATGAGAGTCTAATAGATCCGCGTCTTTAGGAGACAGCTCTAAATATATGCCATCTATGAAGACATAGGATCCGTGGAATTTGTTACTCGTGATATCATGTTGACGCTATTAACCCGCGGTGAGATTGCAGGGTGTTCGTTTATCACGTATGTGAGAGTCTATCAGATCCAGGTCTTTACAACGTTGATCACTGTTGTCTCTCGCTTTCGAGAGCTTTGGCCTCTTGCAGTTGTTTTCAGTTCTGTTGCTCAGTTCGTGACTGAAAGACAAGTATTATGTTCTTAGAGCTGACATGTATCTCCATTGTTTTGTGCGTTAGCTCGTATCCGGCAGATATTCAAAGCTAAGACAGCCAGTAACTGTCATGGGAGTCTCTAGGACGCTTCAGCGTTTTTTACTGACAAGTGTTTAGTGTTGTTTCTCAGGCAGGACTTGTGACGTGCATGCTCCATAAGTTACATAATTTGTGTAAGGTGTAACTATGCCCTTTTGAGTATTAACTAATTAAGAAACGACACACTAGGTATTAAAGTATTATTGATCATTATTATGTGTAAAAGGAAAGAAATAATGTCGTGAATTCTTCCCTTATAGTGTAAATCTTTCCCCTTTCTTGTCCAAATTACCAGAATGTAACACATACACTATTTATTTTGAGTCCACAGTGGACAATTTTGAGTCTGTAGTTCCCTTTTGGGGCAGCAAATTACATGTAGCTCTTTTGGGAGGCACTCCTCTCCTAGTGGGTTTGACAGTAACAAGGATATGCAAGTTAGGACAATGTTATCTTTGTGAATCTTTAGTTGGGTGACTCGCTGTTGCCCCTAAGTGAAGTCTAGACTCTCTACTGTCATTTGGTGTACAGTACCATTTGTAAATCTTCATCAAATTAATTATTTTACCATCTCTGTTGTCCTCCAATCCAGCCTCTCCACTCTCTACTAAAGTATTATTGCAGTGTGACACGCCTTACCGTTGCCACCTAACAAATCTTTTTTGACAAGTTAGCTAATCAGGATACGTGAATTTGGTTAACGGTCATGCCTCCTTGCAAAGTCCGACAGGCAAGTGTCCCAACAATGAATTATTGAAAACATGTCGTTTTGTTGGACTTTGCAAGGAGGCGTGACCATTAATCAAATTTGCATATCCTGATAAGCTAAATAGTAACAAAAAGTTTGTTGGGTGGCCACGGTAAGGCGCGTCACACTGTAATAGCATCATGATGATTAATTGCTTTTCTTTTGCTCTCGTAGGAACTCTGTAAAGGTGACTCCAAGAAATATAACGAAGTCATACTACATGAAAACCTAAGAGTTGCAGTCTGTGAAATGTTGGAAGGTGCACAAAGATGTCCTCCAGCTCTCAAGTAAGTTGCATCATTGGTGATTATTTTTTAACTTCCTCTTGCTGTTTTGTAATTGACATGTATGGTCAGTTAATGAGAATAAAGGACCTGATCAGCTCAAGTAAAAATGGACCTACATGTAAAACAGGATTGAAAAATAATTTTAATAATAATACAATAATACTGTATTTTTCATTGTTTCTGCAGTAATTCTGCTAATCTAAGCTTATGGAATGTTCATTTATTGTTGTAGGACGTTTAGAATATGTACAAGTGTGTGTTTTTGTTTTGTTGCAAAGAGAGAATACTCTCTATTGTAAGTGCTGTGAAATACACAAAGTGTTTAGAAGTGGTACAAAGTTCTCTGCAACTTCAGTCTGGCTCAGTAGAACTCCAAAGACAACTAAAACTCGACTGAAAACAGATAAAAATAACTTAATAATAATAATAATAATGATAATAATAATAATAATAATAATAATAATAATAATAAATGTTTTTTTAAAAATTCTTCATTAAAATATTCCACATTAATTGCTATTTACAAGTTAAAAGTATATAAAAAAGAGCTATTAAAAAACCTATACACAATTCTTTTCGATTTAAAAGAAAGATAATAATAAATAATAATGATAATAATAATAATAATAATAATAATAATAATAATAATAATAATAATCTTTATACAGGGAGCCCACATCACGAAAGTAATATTCAGTGGGGCCCTGTAGACTTTAATTGGTGACAACAAAAAATTCGTCACCCAATTTTTTTTCAAGAACAAACTCCCCCACAGCAAGCTTACACCAGTTTATTCCTGACTAGGTCAACAGTTTGTGCAAAAATCAGATGCGTAATGATAAACTTCACACGGGATAGCAAAACAACAAAAACAAGCTTTTAAGTTTTCAAATCCTTCTTCACATGAATTGTTTTGTCCTTTCACTATTTTTTCAGGAGTAAAATGAAGAAAGTATTCCTCAAGTTTTATGACAGTTACTGCAAAATCGTTGACGAGAACATGCCTTTGAACGGAAAGAAAATGAAGGTAATAAACAAACCATGACCTATTACAAGATTTTACCTCTTTTCGTATTAATTCCTGTAAGACCCTAAGGAAGAATCCTGTTTAAGAGGGAGCTGTTGCCAGTCATATGTCTTAGAGGGGAGTCTTGTCAACTCAGCATGGGCTGTTTTAAAATAATCAAATGCAGCATTCAGGGATTGCTGCAAAAAAAGGCGTAAGTATTTAGCTGACACGCGACTAAAGGCTTGCTCGATCGTGGAGCGAACTCGGTCTACTTTGAAGGCGAACTTGGTTACTATGGGGCGAACTTCAGCGGGGCTAACTCGCTACGGGGCGAAACGACCGACATTGGGAGGGTGCAAAATTGATCATTACCATATGAATATTTGTTTTTTTGTGGTGTCGATTTTATTGCAGGATCCTTTCAGGAATAACGAGGGCGTCTTTGATTATGCAACCATAAAAGCAAGACTAGGGGCCATCAAGAGAAATATTGACGCCGAGAAAGCTTCTGGGAGTGAACTGGACGATTCACTGAGCGACGAGGAAGAGGAGGCTCGCAAACCAACTCTCGCTGAAAACCCACCGCCTGAGATTGACGACTGGGAAGAGTTTTTATATGGCGACGATTGATTCTGTGGTCACTTTTTCTTGCAGTCTTTTATTTTTTCTGTGTAACGCTTTCACTCCGACTCTTACATCTCGCAGCAATTATTAAATAAGTGTGGTTTTACTTTTTATTTACCGGTACAGTAATTTGATAAAATATACTAAAAATTGACGGTGACTATTCAAATGAACATTCTTGGACAATCCTTTCTTTTGGCAATGTTTATGATGCTGTTTAATGAGGTCCTAACTTTTAACAGTGTGGTTAAAATTCTATAGTGTACCATTCACATGGAGTTTAGTGAGCGTTCGTTTCGTTTAAGGCATAAGGACTGTCTTTTTGTCAGTGATTGACAAAACGAAAGTTCGAGAATTTTCCTTTCAATAAAGACATTAGAAACGCTCAGTTGAGTGAAAGAGTGACCAAGATGACATACTGTAAAACCCTCTACAGAGGACGAATCAGCAAAACTAAAGCCCATTGTAAAAATGCCATTAATAAGATAATAACGTATTTATTAAATAGTTTTAAGTGGAAACAAAAATTGAATTTATAAATATTACAAAAGAAACCATTACGGTTTACCAAAACGTCTAATTGTAATTGTCTTCCAATTCACAGTTTATAAATTCAGAAAAGTCTGCATTAAGTTCACGAGAGTTTTCATTGAATGTGCTTAACGTTTGTATTCGAGATTTTTTCCGCAAAGTAGCAGTATACGACCGTAACTATATGGTATTTTATGTTGGAAATTTAAAAATGTTATGCAAATCAGGTAACTGCCATCTTGGACAAATCTAATTGAGAAACGCGTGAAATGTGCGCATGTTTCTCCTTCTCTTTGAAGAGATGATCGTAGTAAACCTCCCCTCCCACTGACTCAGTTTTCCTGTGTATGTCGATTAAGTTAATATCAAGTTTCTCAACCGTTTTGCCCAAGATTGTTAATTGCTGGAAAGGGGTCATGAACTGTGATTGTAAATTTATTGAAAATAAGCAATATGGTTACAGTTATTTGTTGATATCGTGTGTGCCACAAAAGTGTCACGTAGTTTTCACTATTAAAGTCTGAAATGTTTAACTTTAGAAAATGCAAAATGGATAAAAGAAAACATTGCAAAGCGTGAAAGGAGATTGCTAGATCGACAATCAAAAGTATGTATTACGGCGGAATGAAGTCCTCGGCAGTTATTAAAGACATGGCCCGAGTTGTTCAAAGAATGGATAACTTTTTCCAGTGGTTAGGTCGCTATCTAGCGGATAATTAACAATTATTCCACGAGCACATGTTAGATACAAGATGATAGATAGCGCGACGAGTTGGCTATAATCATCTCGTATCCAACAGGTGCGAGTGAAAGAATTGTTTTACTATAAAAACAACCACGAAAAATCCCTAAATCCTGCTGGTTTAGTGATAGTTGCTTTTCTCCCTGACGCCGACTCATATCCTATTTCTCGGGCATGGTGTAATGGATCATACACCATGGCCGCTAAATCAATTAAAACTCTGGAACTGCGTTATCCAATGAGTCCAATGTATTGCTTGAGAGTACATTTCATCCCTTGGATAAAGATTGGCACTTGGAAAAGGATTTTAAGAAAAAATTGGAGGGATGTAGCTGTGCTAGAAAGCTTCCAGTCGTGTTTTGAAGTTTTGCGTGTGTCCCTCTTGCGTAAACTAATTTTTCCAGTTTGTAGATACTAATATTAACTTCAGTCATGGAACTAAGTTTTGCATTACGTAGCAAGTCGACTATATACAAAAGTAAAATTTTACGAGACCACATAGACTCATTTTGCGAGTAATAGCTTACGAGAATGTTGGTTCAGTGTACCAACAGTTAAACCTTTCCTCCGTGTGGGCGTTTTGTGTACAATCTGGTCAAAACCTTAAGAAAACTATTCTTACGAAATATGGATTTCGCCAGGAATAAAACCTAGTATAATTAAACTCTGTGCAAGAACTTCCATTTGTTAAAGACGACTAGTACACTCATATACTGGAAATTTTTTAACCCCTTTCCACCTCCGGTGAATTTTAATGATTCGCCCCTTTATTTTTTAGCAAGACAGTTGCGTTCTGTTAATCGAAAGAGCTACATTTTAGATTAGACTCTTCTGCAAGCGTTTCAACTGTCTTGATGTTGTCCCAATCCAGTTTACGCGCGTTTTGTTTTATTTCAAGGCCAACTTCGTTGTAGTGTCGTTGAAGTATTTGCAAACAGGTGTTTCTCCTTTCACCAGGGCACGGTGGAGCTGGAAAGTTAAATCTTTGAATATCGTGATTAAAAAGAACCAAGTTGTCACTCAAAGACGCTGAATGATTCACGCATTTCTCCAAAACATTACCTGCTGCCTCGTGGGACAGACAATAGCTATTTCGGATGAATGAGCCAATCCTCTCTAAATGGCCAGGAGGGTAACCATAATGGAAAGCATTTTGTGGTATGGACAGAGTGTCTTTCATGTGTTCTTGTCCAATAGTGCGGCCAGCCGGAAACCTTTTATTGTATTCCGTTAGGTCACTGCAAATTTTTAGATTCCAATCATAGCGATGTCTTTCAAAGTACCAAGCATAACTGAGTATGATACTAACTGGGGAAATATACCCATTATAAAACTTCCTGAAGGCTTTTTCAAAACTACTTGTTTTGAATCTTTTTAGTATATGTTCTCTGCAACGAGTAAAAGTGTCCCGATATATGTAAACAGGAAAGTAGGTCATGAAGTCTGCAACAAATGGAAGCCCCAATGCCAACTCTGTAGTTCTTGCCCATATTTTTACCCATTCATAATGTAGCGTACAGTCGTACCCCTGCACTCTTAATTTTGTGCCGTTAAATATAGATGCCTTTGTCACTGGTGACCCGAATCCCGCGTCGGTATCCATCCACGCTATGACTGAATCGTTCGTGTACAAATCGATCAAGAAACTGCTCCAAAGCTGGCGGTTGTAACCTGGGGTTTTTGGAGACCCAGGAAAATCCAGAACTCTTGGGTCTTTTGGAAGCGGCTCGTAAAGCACCTCAAAAGTGCGATTGGGAAAGTGTTCTTTGGTCTGTCTTGTCAGAGTTTCTGCAAATTTATGGTCCTGGTCTGATTCCTTGTCAAGTACTATGACAGTCTTCCCTAGCGACGTAGGCCAAAACAGGACAGAGGTCCGCAAGAAGACGCAATAGAATCGTCTCTTGAGTTCAGTCACCTTGCCACTCATTCTCACAAACAGAACTATAGAGTCAGTTTTATTAGATGTGCTTACGTTTGATATTTCACTGAAGTCTAGCCAGAAAGCGCTATTCGATTCTTTCCACATGAATTGTGCAATCATCACTTGTATCGTAATAGCTAGTGACATTAATAAGAAGAAGGCGAAAAGTACTTTTGCTATGGCATTTCTCATGATTAGGTTTGTGGACTTTTGTGTACGTTTCCTGGTATCTGTTTCCTGGTATCTGCGAAAAAGAAAAAACGAAAATGAAAAAAAAAAAAAACACCCTAACATTTCATCGCAATGAATCCGTCACAATTGAAAGGTCTGATTTTGCCATATCGTTCGAGAAATTGGCGGCATTTTAACCGGTACTATGAAGATCCCGTATCCCGTAATCATCAGGGGAAGAAGAAATAAATATTAATCATACCAGTTCACGAAAACAATAGATTTCTCGACGTAAGACTATCAATAGAACCACAGTTCAAAGAGGTGAGCTATAAATAATGTAGAATGTTTCTCTCAAATCACAAAAACATATCACGCGGACCCGTATAAAATTTAACATCAGGCGATGACTTCAACAGTTCGGTTTAGTAAATAATTGGCGGTTTATAACCCCACACAGTCTATTGTAACACGATATATCCTTAACAAAACTATAGGACAAGAAAAATAATATATCTTTTCTTTCAACAGCTGCAACAGAGTTGATAAAGTAGTTTGGCCACGGTAAATTAAAGAGATTCGAGTGCTAATGTTTCGAGCGCACCTTTGTCAGAGCGAATCGAAGCTTCATCACTGGAATCCCTTTACCGTGACCAAATGATCCTATTAAATTATCAACTCTTTTGATAAAACCAAATAATCCCGTTACTTCCCCACTGACGCAGCACCATGCGCCACAGCTTCTTTACACGCCGATCGCGGCGAATTTGATCGCCAGCGAAAATCGCTTGCGATTTTCGCCCCCCGATTATTGCGGACACACTTGGCGATTTTTTTCGCCGATCGCGGGGATGTGGCAGTTTCGAAAAGTCATAGTGATAAAATTGCCCAACCTGATGGGTTGGCTTTACTGGCGATTCGCAGTGATGAGCGTAGAAAATCGCGGGAACACTTGGCGAATGCCCGCGAATTTACTGAATTTAATCGCCGATATGTGACCGTGCCAGATATCGGCGATATTATACGCCGATCGCGGCGATCGGCGAAAATCGCAATCGCCGCGATCGGCTATATATAACATCGCCAAGTGTGTCGCCGGCTTTATAAACTAACCTCCTTATCTATTTGACAAATTGCCGTCTGAGTTGAAGAGGCAAATATTCATGGACTCTGTTTGGAAAGTGCCGCGACTTCTGTCCGCGAACATGCTAACCAGCGAGAGTACGTTGCCGCTAGTTTCTGACAGGAACGCTTTATACGACCAACTTCAGCAACGTGGCGGATCAACATTGGTACAATCAGTCAACGGTAAAACACACTTGTATCTTCGTTCAACAGTTCCCCTTTACTTTAGAGAGCTTAGATCCGACGACGGCGGGTGTCTGCGACGGCAGACTTGGTCGAGGAGGCTTGGGCTGTTGTGAAGCCACAGGGCGTCCACAAAAGTTGTGACCCCGAAAGAAAGAAATTAATAAATTATCGACTTACGTTGTTCGTTACTTGTGGTTTTCTAAAGTGTTCATTTGCATACAATTTAGGCGACACCACTAATGTCGTGTACTGAGGGTGCGTCTCTTTTTTTGGGGGGGGGAGGGTAGGGGGGGGAGAATCCAAAAACGGATTTGTGATTTCAGATCATTCGGATCATGGTGTATCAAAGGAACCGACGAATCCACCCTGGGAGTGGGGGAGGAAACGTGTGACAACCCCTAAGGACGTCTGCATGGGAGGCTTGCCTTCTGCGAGACCTTGAACGCCATGCCTCTTCACCAACTGGTAACCCCATGGCCTTATATGGTGACCCTGCTTGCCCATTAAGAGTTCACCTTGTCGTGCCATATCTTACTCCACAGATGGTAGAGTTCAACAAGGTTACGAGTACTGTCTGCATTTCAGTAGAGTGAATTTTTGGGAACACTGTTAATTATTTTAAATTTGTTGACTTTAAGAAAACTCAAAAGATATCATTGAGTGCAGTGGGAAGGATGTACATTGTATGTGGGATTTTAAGGCCGAATGCCATGACTTTCTTGTATGGCAATTTCACTTCAGATTTCTTTGACATTGATCTACCGGCACTAGCTAATAGATACTAGCTATCGAACTATGTAATATCATGCCAGACAAAGTAACAAAGCTCCTTGTAAATGATTCCCCGTGGATGACTGCGGACTTGGAGTCCTTCAGTATCCACGCCGACTCAGTTGTGTCCAACACCTCCGAAGGTGCTGTCCTCTCTGACCTAAAGGAACTCAATCCCCGTGAGGCGTCAGGCTCGGATTTGATTGTATCCACAATTGAAGCGGTGCATGAAATAAGGCCCCAAGTGACTTTTGATGTAAAGTCAAGTTCTCCTTTTGTTTCACAAGCGAATACAAGGAAATTTGGGAGGAGAATCTAACAATTTATCAGAAGTCACTTAGGACTTTTTTCCAAGCACCCCTTCAATTGTCGTCTGAGAGGATACGCAGAAATTCTCGCCTAGCCTGCAGTGTACTCTGTTCTAAACAGCAGTTTTGCTGAGCAACAACTACCACCCCCTTGGAAGTGTGCTGATGTGCTCCCTGGAAACTGATAGCCCGTGAACAATGTCAAAAAGCATATAACTGTTATTTCAAGACGTGTTTGCCTACCCATCAAGATGGCTTCCAAAACCGAGATAAGGTTTATTAACAGTGCACTTCAAGATACAAAGACTGCACTATTTCCAAAAATTGAGTCGATTGAAATCTACTTCCACAACTATATCTACACCTTCAAGGATAATTTGCAACGGGATAAACCCATCACCGCAAATATAAAAGGAAAAAAAAAAAACTAACTAACTAAAATCACTGTCTAAACCTGAACTAAATCATGATAACTGTCGTGATTTTGACTTCCAGTGAAAGTTTCCCGTACGGAACAAATTATAAAGGCATTCCGCTGTCATATTATCCCTCTTCATACACAAACAGCCGTTACCATGGGTAGGATTTGAGTGGGAAATGTATACGTGATTAATGTATGAGGCTGTGTGGAAATCTTTAGCCACTGCTTTTGATGGGATCAGAAAAAAATAGAAAATATTCCAAATTTGTTCGCACAGAACAGAGTACGCGGGCAAAGCAGAATGGCGGATAGTACTTGGTGTAAGTCTAACTGTTATGTCCCGGCCTCAGCGCTGTTTCGTCCCCAGGACTCTATGTTATTTGCTCGGCCAGCAGCCATCTTTTTTTCGGAGGAAGTCGAAATAAAACTGACAGTTCTTTTTCTGTACGGGGGAGCTGAGCATATAAACGCGTAATGCCGAAATATTTACGTCTTGTTGTTGTAGGAGGAAATAGTGTGGGAAAGACGGCGGTAATCGAGCAAGCAGTGTTTGGAAAACATTCTCCGGGGCAGGTAGGTCCTACTTGCAAATACTCAAGCTCGTACGCGTAGTTGTATGGACCTTGTTTGTAGCACTAAATCTAATAAAAAGACATCTTAAGACAAGTACGTACCTATGAAAGGCAGAATGTACTGATGATGGGCCAGGAATGACAAGTTACCATATTTAGGCATCTCTCAGATCAAATATATTATATTAAAACTAGTTAAGCTGGAAAGCTTAAGGACGGTGCCTACTAATAGCGAAGTATTTTTGCACGGTTTATCACTATGCGGGAAAAGCAGATCTTGGTAGCGGCTATTGAAATCCAAAAAGACAATTGGGGGTAACCACGCATGTTTTAGAGATGACTAAGCAACAATTATTTTAAAAAGCAGCAAAATATAAAGCAATGTATGGCGCTTTTTTCCAAACTGAAGCTTTATTATCTCTGAAAAATGCATGGCTACCCCCAATTTTCTTCTTGGATACCAAAATCACTTGCTAAGCTCTGCTTTCTCCACATAGTTTTGAAGCGCGCAAAAATTTCCCTGTAATAGTAGGCACCACCCATAGGAAACCCGAGTATCTCCAGATGCGCAGACCGTATGCGCAGTAACAATAGTAGGCACCGTCCTTAAGTACATGTACAGTAAGCTACAGTCAAAATTCCTTTATCTGCTCCGGCCCCTAGCATGATTTAGGTCATAGGGATGAGTTAGATGTTGATTATTCTTGGCTATAAATAGTAACCCACTCCTAGTATACTGTAAACTCTTTTCGGAGTAAATCATCAAAGCATTAAACTATTGAGTGATGACTTGATTTCATTTTTCAGCCAACATTTCATACAATTGAGGATATTTATGAAGTTCAGTTGGACACTGATAGAGGAGTTAAAGAGAGGATCAGAATATTTGATACTGCTGCTGTGGTGAGGTGTTACACTTGTTTATTACATATCAGCAGGGTGGATAGGCCTGTGTAAATCCACCAATCTGCAAACATTTTGGGCCAAATCCATGGATAGGCAAATAAGGTTGCCATAATCTGAATGATTTGCAGAACTATTAGGGCTGGTTCACACTGGTGACAGAATCGGAAGTGTAAGGAACCTTCCATTCCAGTGTGAATAATAAAAAAACGACAGATGAAATGGAATTACAAGGATCAGAATGTTTCCTTTTCTTCTGATTCCATTGCTTACAATTAAGTGTGAACCGGTTGATCGGAATCGGAAGCGCAAGCGCAAGCAGAAGATTACACTAATCACAAAGCTCTTTCCCAATCCCTTTATATGAGATTCAGAATGGAAAACATGGTGACCAATCTGTCATTTTGAACGAAAGCGAGGCTTTCGTCATATTGATTCACACTAGGTCAGAAGATTCTTCTGATTCCAACTCCAAATATTCCAATAATTATTATTTCGCTTCTGTCGCTAGTGTGTCAAACCAGTCCTTAATTAGCACAGGAAACTCCTTGCATGTGTGGTGCATAAAAAATATTCCAGTCTCAGTATAAGAGAACTTGTCAAATTGAGAAACAAGCACATGAACCAACATTCACAATCATAAAATGTTGGCGAGTTCCATCAATTCACCCAAGTTTCTGACTTTCATAGTTGCTTGCAACTGCAATAACAAGCAACAGTCTGTTAAAACTCCTTACAAAAAAAAAAACTGAGAATAACGATTCAAACAAAAAAAAGAATTCAATTCAACGATTCAAACAAGGAAGAAGCAAAATCCAAAATCCTGTCCAAAAACTGAAAAAATCTATAATCCACTGTATTTGCATGATGGAAATTATGCATTGAACACCTAATCAGAATTATGGTTTTTTTTTAGTAAAATCCGCTGATCTGCAAACCTATTCACCCTCCCCCCCCCCCCCCTTTATATTAGACAGTATTGATGATGATGATTATGATACATGTACCAGCTAAAACAATGAAATAGCAGCCTACAGTAGCTAGTCATTGCTTATACATGTAGGGCAACTGGCCTTACACTTGTGGCTGAGCTTTAATTATTTGAGTGGAAATTAAGCTTTAGTGGTTCAGATTTCAATTTTTTTGCTCATCTCACCCCCTAAAATTTGGTTGTCCATGGGTAAACAAGTTTACCCCCATTCCTCCCCACCCCCATTTTAACAATATTTAACTAACTGTAACTATAATACTAGAGTACTAAAGTGTGACATAAAATAATATTTGAATGTTTGTAGTTATGGGATGATCAAAAATGTCTACTTGCCAAAAATCAGCATCTTATTGCAATTTGGGCGTCAGATATTAGTATTCCTATACTCCAATGACCCCATGCAAATCCTTCTAATTTTGTCTCTGTTCTAAACATTTGGAACAGGCAAAATTACAAGGATTTGTATGGGGTCGTCGGGGCATAAGAATACTAATATCTCACCCCCAAATTGCAATAAAATGCTGATATTTGGCAAGTAGGCATTTTTCATCATGCTCTTTTAAAATTTCTCAGCAAATCCCATAATTACGGAAATTTAGTTTTTGTGACGTCATAACTCTCTATTTGGAATTTAAGAGCCAGTGCAAACCATCCTTTTTCTCTCTGACTTTCTCTCACAGGATTTAAGTAATGGAGAACTTTCTAAACACTATCTAAATCTGGCAGATGTAAGTATTTTTTTTAAGTTTTTGAAAAATGTTTGGTAGGTGAGAGAATGCTTTGGTTCATATGAGGAATCCTAGATAAGTGTCAAGTTATGTGCAACGGTGGAACCCTGCTTTACAGACACCTGCTTAATACAGACACCCGCTTGTTACGGTGGACAGTTGTGTTTGTCCTGACAAAAAGCTCAATCCATATATTTATTTTCTCTTATATTAGCCCGCTTAATATGGACACCAGTTCATGCGGACAATGGAAATTTCTCTGTGACGTTCAGGAGTGGCACGCTCTTAAATTTATACAAAGCTAACCTCAGTTTATGGACACTGGTTTACTGTGCGCTGTATAAATGGTCTTACATTTAATTATTTGTCTGACTGAACTACATGCTGAAAATATCAGTGCTGAGCAAAGTCACAGACTATTTTAAATGATTGACAGTCGTATTTCAAACACTGAGAGGACATAATTTCAGTGTTAGACTATTTGAATGAGCGTAAGGTTTCTTTAGCTGGAACTAAGTCATTAAATACCAATAAATCCATTCTGTGTCAAGACATGCATGATTACAAACCTGTTGTTGTTTATGCTGTTTTGTCCTTAGTTGGCCTTGTTGGCAGTTGTTCTTTATATCATCAAGAAAAAATTTTCGTCATGACCAGGATCTTCAGAAACGTCCCAGCCATTTCAGAAGATTTCCGAAAATTTTCCAAAGACTTCCGAACGTTGCCAAAAATGTCCGAAGATGTTCCAACAACCTTTGAACACTTTCAATATGAACAGAAACACAAAAATTTTAGCGTGTTGTGATACAGTTAGGATGCAAAGTCCACATTAAGTGCCTTTTTTGGGGAAACTGTATTGAATAAATGTTATTAATCATGTGTTAAAGAGCAATTCATCCGGATTTGTGAGTCAGGTGTGAGAAATTGTCCTCGATGCATGAGATCGATGTCTTTAGTCTGCAGGCTGAGACTCACGCATAAATTATGTGTGAGAGGTGGCAGGTTATTGAGGTGACCAGGGATGAAAGATAACTTTGATTTTTTTTATCTCTAACATATTTAAAAATTACTTGACATAATATTTGCTGTCTAAGCATGGTGATTTGTAAAGTTTACAAGTTCCAATTATCTTGAGATAGTGTCATCTATGGAAATACTCATAGAGAGGATACTGGGTTTAACATTATTTTGAAATGCAAGTATTCAAGATGAGTGCATCTCTTCTTTTGCAGGGATTTCTCCTTGTCTTCAGTGTGACATCAAAGAAATCCTTTCAGCAGATCCAAGCCATCAAGAAAGACATTGATAAAAGTAGAGGAAAGGATGTAAGCTAACCTTTTAAACCTTAATATCAACATTCAAATTCTCCTGACTTGTGGCCATATATTACCTTTGGTTTCAGTTAAGAGAATTTGTGTAAGCATCAAGACAATCACTACCTTTATCCAGTGATTGCTTCCTTTATTCTCATTGCCTCTGCATTTCAAAATATGGAGGTACTCCATGGAGAAATTAGGTTTTGATCACTGTTGGGGCTAAAAGAGCTAATAGAGAGATTAAGCACCACGTTTGTGGAAAACGGCAAATGGCAGAAATGACCACGTGACCATGTTTATCCTTCATTTGCCGCTTGCTGTTTTCAGTTTCTCAGAAAAATTGAGTGTTTTTGCATTAGAATTAAAGGCCAGAATTATCTTGTACTATTTTCATCTACGTACTCATATTTTCAAGAAAACATAAACGCGAATCTCACGTTTGCCGTTTGCCGTAAACGTGGTACTTAATCTCTCTATTGTCCAAGCAAGGAATAGATAGAAAATATTATTTAATAGAAAAATGCATTTGGGTACTGTAAGTAAAGTTTTAGGAAAATATTTAACAATTGTTCCATGAGCGTACATCCCTGGAATTGCATTGTACAATTATCCAGTTTTTAATAAAATGTATATATATTTTCTTGTCTACAGTTTCCAATGGCTGTTATAGCAACAAAAGCTGATATTAAGAATGAACGCGAGTGTGAATCAATTGTCATCAAAAAATGGGCTGAAGCTGAAAAAGGTATAGTTGCTTAGTTTTAAACTATTATCAAAGTGCATGCATGTACTTTGTCACTTTGGTGCTGGCCAGTAAAACTGTGTCAGGGACTTTTTATACCTGTCCAGTTTTCAAGACAAAGTAAAAGCGATTTGAAGTTTCATGATTAATTTCTGGCCTCTTTGTTGCATTTGAGCTCATAAATTCAAACTCCCCAGTTTTAGAGACCAATGCAAGCGAAAACATCTTGCAACTATACTGCCAATGTTTGTGTGGGTAATTTTGTGAATCTTGGTCTATTTTCTTGGTCAGTTTTAGTTTTATGCGAAACATTTTGATCCTCCAAATGTCTTGATTTCATAAGCTTTAAAATGATAAATTGATTTGGGTAATTTGCTCTAAAAATGAGCGCAGATGGGTCTTTGTGCACAATGCCATCATGAAGCTTTAGTGTAATTTTCATGACACGATTTAAGCCCCCAAATCTAATCCTTATGATAAATGCATTTGATGCTAAGTGTCATTCATATTGTATAGATTAGGTTAGCCCAACGATGTTTTTTGGAAACATCCCACCCTGAAAACAAATAATGAAATGATAGAGAGAGAAAGAAAGAAAAAAAACTTACACAGTAACTATATATTTAGTATTTTTATAAATTTGAGATAGAAAATGTAACACAGTTACTCGAGTTTCACGCACTAAGCGATCATCAGACTGTACCGTTGGAGTTTAGTCTGATGATCGCTTAGTGCGTGAAACTCGAGTTACTGTGTTACATTTTCTATCGTAAATTTATATTTCGCTCTGCATGTTTTTGCATCGAGCACTCCTGCGACTGAGCAAAGCAATCATAGTATTGTTTCTTTGTTTATTTAGTATTTTCATATATTTTCAGGTCAGATACGATTATTTTTAAGAGTTAAAAAATTATCCTTCCTTTTTTTATTCCCATTCTTCGAATAGGAATTGGACTCCATGTGGTCCATGCCATTTGCTGTTAGACATTGCAACAACATGAGCAAGTTGCTCACAACCCCGAGTGGGGTACTTGACCCGTGTTTGGGTATAGGGGTGCTGGGTTTGATACCGTGACCCTGTTTAGGACGAAAATAACCTTAAATACCTACCATGTATAGGACAACACCCTCTATTTTGAACAAAGAACAACATCTAGCTCTTGTTTTATGCAAGTGTTTATTGGCAATAGTAATTACAATAATATTAAAGGCACCAATCAAAACAGATAAAATAATATGTTACCAAGAAGTGATGGCAAAAAATCCCAAAATATCGCATTAACAAAGGTGAACCTTAGGTGCAAACTTAATTGGCGTGAAGCATTGTTCACTAAAATAAATACAGACAAATGTTTCTGATTTTGGATTCCCAAATACTCGACGGCAGTCTTGCAGGCATACCCTGTCTAGGACGGGTCCAGGACAGACTGGCTTGAAATTATATTCCCTGTTCAAGGCAGAAGGGCCAAAAACCATACCCTATCCAGCGGCACATCCCTGTATAGCCCTTATAAGGGAGTACCCCCCCCCCCCCCCCCCGGGCTCACAACCCACACTATATGAAGGGATAAGTGCATAACCAACCTGCAGTGAATTTTCGCTGTTTGTTTGTTTGTTTGGTTTGGGACAGATTTGCTAGATTTTTAGCGTGTGTCCTTCAAACTAAGCCCTTTAAATGGTGATAGCAAGGGTGTGGGAGGTGGAATAACAAAATGAAAAGTGAAAGAAAAAAAGGTGACAATCAATCAGGTGGGGAGATTTCACTCACAGCTCAGTAAAAGTGAACCCACAAGTCAATGCAAGTACACGTGCATGTGATCAACTGAGAATGCAAATTGATGGAGATTTTCAACCTTTGCTTTGACAACTGTTCATTAACTACAGATTGTCTTCTTACACAAGTTTGATTGAATTTCCTTTTATGTTTTAGTTCGCTTGACGGAACTTTATGTCGGAGACAGGAAGGCACTCCAGGAGCCATTTGTGTGGATAACCACAAGGATGGTTTCATGTGCTGGTGAGAATGTTTATGTCACTTAAATTTGTTTAAGCAAAAAAAGTGATCGCCAAATCTTTTTTAATGGTTACTGTTCATTTTGTTTACGAGGCTGTGTTGTTACAGTTTTAAAACAACCCCATACCCAACCAAGACATTTCCCAGATTGGCATCTGGACATCGCCGCAGATGTCCACTTTTGACAAAGCTCATTAAGGGGGCGTTACACCTAAATTTGAATGAAATTTGAAGAGGTTTTAAGAAGGGATAGAAGAAAGAAAATAATTTTTGGAACACTAACAGACAGTTGATACCCACGCAACCGCACTCCAGGTTACTAGTGGACTAACTGGTATCCGTCTATCAATTATTAACTACAAATTCCAATTTTAAAACTTCACTAAATTCTTCAATATTTCTTATTTCTCTTAATTTTACCAATCTTTCTAGAAAAACTACTCCTCCCAAATATACCCCAAAATCACCCAAAAATTCACAAAATACCCCACAACACAGATTCACAATATGATGATAGGGTTTTTGGATTCCTTGAAACGCGAACGAGATGTTTTCATTAAAGCCATGTCAAGTAGCAGAAAAATGGCATTCAGGTGTAACGCCCCCTTAAGAAGAAATTAAGTCATGTTTCAAAGTTTCATGGGGAACATGCCTCCAGAATCCTCACTTTTCAATTTGGTGGCTAAAAGCACAACCTAGTTAAAACTTAAACCTATGCTGGACAAAGGTGTTGGGAAAAATTATATTTTCTTTGATTTCTATACCTGCCCTAAAATACACCATTGTCCCTCCACTCCATCCCCCTCACTCTCCCCCCTCCTCCACCCACCCAGCAATGTTGAGACCCTGTATCAAGAATGCTGGGTAAGTCTTCAAAAACCATTCAAGTGTCATTTATCTGAAGAGATGTAGATTTACCATGTTTTTGGTTGTACAGCACCGTAGCTGGGCCTTTGGATGGATTAAGGATGGTGCCTACTTTTCTTATTGTGCATACATTCTTTGCATCTCAAGATACTTGGGTTTCCTATGGGCGGTGTCTACAGTAATACAGGAATATTTTTGCGTGGTTTAAAACTATGCAGAGAAAGCAGAACTTAGTAAGTACTCTTGATATCCATAAAGAAAACTGGGGGTAACCATGCATTTTTCAGAGATAATTAATCTTCAATAGGCCATTTTCATGATGGCGTCATTTTACTACAACTACCAGAATTCATTTCGTTTTCCTTTTCAAATTCAAATTTTGTAATCCCTGTGGACAGCAAAGAAAAAAAGCTCTAATTAGCATGAGAAAACAAAAACCAGAAGGGTTCTGGTAGTTGTAGTAAAATGATGCCATAGTGAAGTTGTCCTATTTAGCGAAAAATGTCATACAAATTGCTTTGCATTTTAGCACTTTTTAGAATTGTTATTGCTTAGTTATCTCTAAAAAAATGCATGGTTACCCCCAATTTTGGATGGATTCCGATAGTCCTTGCTAAGATCTGCTTTTCCCGCATAGTCATAAACTGCACAAAAATGCCCCTGTATTAGTAGGCACCGTCCTTCATGGGCAAGGAACACCAGTGGTGACGTAATTTATTATCTCATTTTACTGTCTCAGGTAAGGGATACCTACAGTCTGGACACTCTGAAGTGAAGCGATTTCTGTCCATGCGTAAAACCAGCAAAACCATCTCTGCATCCAAGGACTCGGGTCTTGATGTTACCAAGGAATAGAACGACAGCTGATGCAGCATTCCAGCATTGTAAGGTACAGTGTACATACTTTCTCTTTGTACTTGAATTGCAACGTTCGTGTTAAACAGGTTATTTTATTTTGAGAATGATGTATTATTCAGTAAGTGACACAGGCAAACTCGCAAAAAATTCGAGTGCTCCTATCAGGAGTCGAACCCAAGACCTTCCGATTACTAGTTTGGATGCTCTACCACTGAGCTACAGGAGACTCGTGGGAGCTAAGGCCATTAAACTAGGTTCATGCGACAAACATACTGTTATATAAGAAGATTTTTTTATAAGAACGTTGAGGCTGAGCTTACCAAAATTTAAGAACATACTAAGAACATTACCCAGGCTGAGAGTCAGTTTAGAACATCTTTATTTTGACCAAATGTTTTTAAAATGAACAGCAACAAACAACTAGTTACCAACATTACGGCAAATATTACTCTTTGATAGGTGCCCTGGTCACGTCCGCATAGATTTATTGAAATACTATAACAGGTAATTTAAGAACTAATTAACATCTTAAGAATAAGAACGTTCAGCCTCAGCCCCCAAATTAGACGTTCTTAAAAAAAAAAAAAAAAGAGTGTAAAAATAACCCGTTTATTTTTGTGTGTGACTTCTGCTAAGTGAATTTTCATTCTTCTTTTCCAGGAAGCAGAACCTTGTTGGTCCACTCGTTTGACCAGTGCCTCAGCTCCCTGCCCAGACGTAGTGGGAGATCATGTGTAAATAGCAGTGGCACCCAACGAGAGCATTTAAGCAAAATACTTCAAATGTTGTCTTCTTCATTGCCAGATCTTTTTGTGGCCTTTTAAGGACGGTGGCTACTTTTGCTACTGTGCATAGGTTCTGCGCATCTGGAGATACTCGGGTTTCCTATGGGTGGTGCTTACTAATATAGGGATATTTTTGCGCGGTTTGAAACTATGCTGAGAAAGTGGAACTCGGCAAGTGCTCTTGGTGTCCAAAATGAAAATTGGGGGTAACCATGCATTTTTCAGAGATTATAAAGCTTCAATTTGGAAAAAACGCCATACATTGCTTTGTATTTTACTGCTATTTAGAATAATTGTTGCTTAATTATCACCATTTTTCTTTTTGGATTCCAATAGCCCTTGCTAAGATCTGCTTTTCCCCCATAATCATAAACCAAACAAAAATACTTCTGTGTTAGCAGGCACCGTCCTTAAGACATACCGTATTTATTCCATTAACCACCCTGGGCGCTTATTTAATTTTGGGCCCATGAGGGTGTGCGCTTATTATTTACCAAACATCTTCAGCAAGCGAGAACATTTGTAGAGAATAACAAAACAAGGGATAACAAGTTTATTTCGCTTCAACAAGACAAAATTAAACAAAGTGCAAAATCTAACATAAAAGTTCATTGACTACCGTATGTAAAACCAATTTTAGAACACAACTGACTTTCCTCTAACTTCACGCTGGGCTCGTACAGAAATGCTTTTTTGGTGGGAGCGGGTGGGGGTGGGCGCTTATTCGAGGGTGGGCGGTTAATGGAATAAATACGGTGTTTGTGTTAACTAATTCAGTTCCGTCTGTTCGAATGCTTTAGCTGCAAATATAACTTACAGAAAGTTTTAGGGAATGGTATCTTATTCCCCGAATTTACTGTACGAGCTCTTGTTGGTTTTACGAAAATACTAGTGAACTCCTTTTCGCACTTTTAACCACACATTTGCCCCTCCAAAAACGAAAGGAAAATTTTTTTCCAAGAAATTTTTGAGCTGTCATTTTGTCCAAGGAAACTTTAGATTTTCTTCAAACTTATCCGAATTTCTGAGGCAATGAAGGCCTTCCAAACAGACATTCACCGAAATAAACCGTTGGGTTCCCCTGACAAAGTGAAGTTTTTCAAAACAAACCGATGATGTTCCCTCATGTTGCAGGAACCAAACCGCGGCTGGCCGTGATGAACCATCTGGTTTTCTCAATATGTTTTAAAAATTCTAAAAAAATCACAGTAGCGAGAAAAGAAATTTTACGGTATTCCGACAGACGACTTTCTTCCTTGGAATAGAGCGGTTTCCAATTGGGTGTCGTAAAACCAAAACCAAAGTAATTACTCTGGCCAATCGCAACAGATGAAAACAACACAACGAGCCAATCAGAATTCGAAGCAAATACATGTAACTGGCGCCAAGCGCGGGAAAACGCGTGCGGCAAAGACACGATTGGTTTTGGTTTGGATTCCCATTGGTTAGGAAAGTGGCGCGAGTTTTGTTAACCAATCACAGAGCGTAGTAATGCAAAACCAAACCAAACGCGAAGTACTTTCGACACTCAGTTGAAAACCTGAGTATAGCAGTACAATTCATCATTACTTCATTTTCACTTTGACTCTGTCATTTCAACATTATCAATATTAAAAAAAATCCTTTTCCTCTGAGTTGTTTACGCGTATTTTTTGCTCAAACAGTAGTTTATCTTTTGGATTCTTTTTCTATTTAGTTTAGATTTTGTGGTCAGAAATTCAGGGTCTTTTGACCAAAGGTTAGTGGCTCGACAGCACCTGAGGATGGCAGGCCGATATCTTGTTGTGTCTGTCGACGAAGAAAATTAAGTCGTGTTAGAGTTTACGGCAAAAGGCAAACGTGAGATTCGTGTCTAAGACGGATATTGAGAGTATGGTGGCCGCAACGCATGAGAAACGACACAATTTCAGAAATAACAGGCGTGAGAAAGATAAGTGACGAAATACGAAGGAAAAGATGGAACTGGATTGGCCATGTGCTTAGAAAGGACAGGAGCGATGATTGTATGGTAGCAATGGGGTGGCAACCCGAGGGAAAGAGGAAAGTGGGGCGACCTAAAATCACGTGGAGGAGGACAGTGGAAAGAGAGTGCAGACAAGAAAGGTGGACCAGCTGGGCTGAAGCCAGGACTGCAGCAAAAGACAGGACTGGTTGGAAAACGAAAGTTGCAGCCTTATGCGCCTCATGGCGCGGAGAGAACTAACTTTAAAAAAATGGGTATATAGATGTGAACAGTGCTAAATAATTATGACCTTTGATGTTAACTGAAAACATCTCAATTATACTGGGAAAATGAAAGCAGCGAGCGGCAAATGTAGGAGAAACATCACACGGCCATTTTGGCCGTTTAACGTAAACATAATTCTACATCTCTATTGTCTCTTACCACCCCGGTGCATTGCATTTGGGTACAGACAGGTGACAAAATGCTTCAGGTAGCCTTCTTCTCATCTCTCCCAACCGCAAGGGGCGATATCTCCTCGCGAACGTCCTTAACGGCCGGCAGCAATGAGATGTAGCTGCATTCTCAAGCTACTGTCCAGAGTGAATTCCTCTAGTTGCTTTATGCAAATGAAACCGAAGGTAAGAACCAAGTGTGGGGGCATCTGCGATGTGTGGGGAGCCTCACGCCCTCCAACATGCATACTTAGGTGAATTCCTGAGGTCAAGATAGTTTTGGAGTGGCTTTGGGGGCGTGGAATGTGGTGACTCGTGAAAGGAGTCGATATACTGATGTGTGGAACAATGGTATATTCTTAGTCCGGGAGGTACTTCATTCCCCCCGCCCCCCCTCCCCAAATAAGCTGCATATGTGCGGCGCCAAAGGGTATGGTTTTTGAGACGTTTTGGTTCCTAATAGGGTATAGATTTTAACCATTTTGGTCTGAAAATGGGTATGGATGCTAGAAACTATGTCGGAAAATTACATACAGTCGACTCCCGATAACTCGAACCTTCAACGGAAATTGAAAAAGATTCGAGCTATTGGGAGTTGAGAACAAATGAATGGATATAAGGGAAATCAAAGGCTCCTTTGAGCCAACTCGCGAATGCGAATGAGCAGGGAACATCGTCAGACGTTTTCTCCATCATATTTTTTGCTTCCGTTTTGCGCGAAATCCCTGTTGACTTTGACGACAATCTCGGCCTTGAGCGGGTTTCAACGCGGCGCTTTCAATCACCAAAATGAGAAGTTGTCTCTTAGTTTCACTCTAGTTTCGGTCAATGGAAGGAGTTAGCAGATAACACCACTTACCAGTGTTTTCCCTTAAGAATAAGTTATTCGTTGAGTTGATTTTACGTCCTTGTTTTTTGTCCCGTAATGGCGGGTGGTGGTGAATACATGCACTATACATAGACTCATGAATAATTTATGATTTTGATTAAATCCCGATTAAATTAATGTAAAGTTTACAGCTGATTAAACGAGCGAGCGAGTGAAATTCAGCCCACATCACGATAACTCCTTCATTGCGCATGCGCGCATTCACAAGTTAAAAACCGGTGTTTACTTGGTATTTCTATTCATACAGTGTACATTTTAATCAGATTTAATTATAGAGAAGTCGAGTGAGAACAGAACAATATCTCTAAATTAATCGGAACTTAACGTAACGTGAAACAAAAGAAAGAAAAGCAACAGGAGAAAACTAGGTACAAAAGAGAACATTGCCGGGCTACTGTATACTAAACCAGTGAACCCTGAACTGGACTCACACACACGGCTGCATCAAAATAAATTCAATGTTTTGGAGTATAGTACTGTTTGTTTTGACCTGTCTCGTCTTGACAAGTATGGTTCGAATTATCGAGGGTAAGATTATATAGAAAATGACCTGAAGGTAAACGAAAATGGCGTCGAGTTAGTGGGAGGTTCGAGTTACCGAGGGTTCGAGTTATCGGGCGTGGGAAAAAAATGGGAATTTTAGTGGATTCCAAGGGGTGGCTCTTCCATCTACTGTTTCCAGGTCGAATTGGAATTTGGAAATGTTGGTTGTTGTTGAGGGAGGAAAACCGGAGTACCTGGAGAGAAAACCTCGGAGCAGGGACGAGAACCAACAACAAACTTAACCCACATAAGATGCCTAGACCGGGAATCGAACCCGAGCCACATTGGTAGGAGGCGAGTGCTCTCACCACTGCGCCATCCCTGCTCCCTCATATTTTTGTCTGAAGTAAGGTCAGGGTTTGGGGAACCTAGACGCGCACCCACCAAAAATCCCAAGGATTACTTGCCCCAAGTTATTTTAACGAGTCGTACAAAAAGTAGTCTCTTTTTAAGGAAAAGTAGACCGCGTTACCACCCAGATAGTTGTTATACAGCTATTTCAATTAATGTTGTCGGTTCAAAGCATGAAGCTAAAAGACAAGACCGAAAGTTTACATAGGAATTTTATGAATAAGTTCATCAAAATCAGTCATGCCTGGAGAAAACAATAGGTTGTAATTAGCAGTACAATGACCTGCACGTGCAGGGATGATTTTGATGAAATTATTCATAAAAAATAATCCCACAAAACATTGCGGTCTTGTCTTGTAGCTTGATTTTAATCCGACAACGTTAATTGAAAAAGCTGTATAATTAAGGAGGAACAAAAGAGTTTCAAATATTGATTTACTGTTACGAATCAACCAATGAGTGTGATTCATTATGGAACAAAGGAGCCGATTAATTGGTGTTCGAGCACGTCTTCATATTTCAAGATTTTTTGAGAGATCAATTTAACGCTCTGTTTTCCACTGACTGTTTGAATTCTTGCGTTTTGATACTAGAAGACAGCTTTTAAGTCTGAAAATAACTGAAGAACAGAGAAATTACATAGCTGTTCGGAAAGGCCTTTGAAGAAATTTAATATCGTGATTGCCTTTGAGATCCCCTTCACCATGTTGTGTAATTACCTGGATATGTTGCGCAATTTCGCTAATTACTGGTTGACTTAAAAGTGTCGGAAACATCAAAGATAAATCTGCATATTGTCTTCGTTAAAGCGTTTTCTACTCTCCTACCAGGTTGAGTTGACGGTTGAACCTCACCTGGACTTTAGGACTTATCTCTGTACCGCGGCCTTCTTTCGCCAAACCAAAATGGGGCTCTTTGACATGATTTTTCACAGGCGAAGAAGAACGCACCCATTCCCAAAGTTTAGCAAGAATACCTGGTCTAATTCTTCGCCTTTTGTTCCGAAAGTGGGAGATGTTGTAGTTGCTCGCCATGACGGTCCAGCGTCCAGTAAAGTGTCTTCTGATGCTGCTGGCAAAACCGAAAGGAATCAGATAACGCAAACTAACAACAACAACTTGGCGGTTCTCGAGCAGATTAAAATCAGCAGGACAGAGACGAAGGGTTCTGAAATCGCGAAGCAAACAAAACGAAGAAGAAGCACGGCTAAAGAACGAGAGGAACGAATGAGGAGGATCGTGGAAACGCTGAACAGAAGGCGAGACGCGATTTGCTCCGAGGCAGAGCGAAACTGGTCTCTTCAAGGGGCGTGCCTGCAAAAACATAGACATAATTTGCAGGTCACTCATGAACTAACACTCCGCGGTCTAATGTGTGACTGTACTGAACTGTAACAAGGTACTTTCTTGGCAATTTAGCATCCTCTAGTTTGTTCGAGAATTTACACTACAAACATTTAAACATTTTAAACTTTTCAACATTATCGCAATTTTTTATAGTTAAATCATTGCAAAATAAAAGCTTTAATAGACCGCTACAAGAGAAAATGACCGCTATTGCAGGTTTTACTCAACTGACAAACTGTCAAAAATGTATTGTTTCAGTAACTTGAATAAAAACTGAAATGTTCTCAGTGTTATTTCGTAGTTATTTCTAAAACAAATCAGAAAATTATTCGACAACTTATCCGCATTTAACAGTTTCGTATTTTAAAATTCATTTATCAACTTATCGAGAGGGAAAAAAATTAGTTTTCGCCCCTAATGTTGGCCTACGTGCAAATATTCATTCTTATTGTACATTTCAGAATAAAAAGTAGCGATAATAAAACATAACGTTTCGGCGACGACATGTCATCATTATCAAATGTAAATTATAATAAGATCGGTAATGTTATATAAAGAAAGGAAGTGAATGAAGTAATATAATTTCACACCTAATAATTTCCAAATCCTTAGTTATTGTACATTGTTAAAATTTTCATTTTAATTGTTAAAACAATGGCAACTGTGATATTTTTAGTTAGAAATTTTCAAGTAGAAATGTCTATATGTTGTCCTGTATATTGTATACATCTGCAGGTCACATATTTGTACCTTAGTTTCATAAAACTACCCAAAATTGGTCAAAATCGGTCAACAGGCTAATGGCCAGATTGAACGCCTTTAAGTGTAGGGGCATCTGCGGAGTGTGGGGAACCTCTCCAGCTCCAAGATGGATATTTAGGTGAATTCCTGAGGTCAAGATAGTTTTGGAGTGGCGTTTGGGGCGTGGAATGTCGGGACAGGCGAAGGGAGTCGATATACTGATGTGTGGAACAATGGTATCTTAACTCCGGGGGGGGGGGGGGTACTCACTCACAAAATAGGTTACATAGGTATGTGCGGCGCGAAAAAAAGGGCTTGGTTTTTTAGCCGTTTTGGTTTCAAATAGGGTATAAATTTTAAACATTTTGGTCTGAAAATGGGTATGGATCCTAGAAACCAAGTATGAAAATGATTGTGAATTTTGGGGACCAGCTAACTTTAAGGGTACTGAACATTTGCATAGTTTGGTCTGAAATAAGGACACGGTTTGAGAACCAAGCTACACACCCCACCACTGGAATCCCAAGGAATACTTCCCCAGGGTATTTTAACTAGTCAACAAGTATAGTACAAAATGTAGCCTCTTTAAAGGAAAAGTAGACCGCGTTACCACCCAGATAGTTGTTATGTAATTAGGGGAAAACAAAAGATTTTCAAAGATTAATTTATTGTTACGAATCAACCAATGGTCAGTGATCATTATGGAGCAAAGGAGCAGATAAATTGGTGTTCGAGCACGTCTTCATATTTTAAGATTTTTTGAGTGAACAAAGCTCTGTTTTCCACTGACTGTTTGAATTCTTGTGTCTTAATGCTAGAAGACAGCTTTTAAGTCTGAAAATGACTGAAGAACAGAGAAATTAGATAATTGTTGGGAAAGGCCTTTGAAGTAAATTATCGTAATTCAGTGCCTTTGAAATCTTTAACCATGTTGGGCATTTGCTTGGAAATGTTGCGCAATTTCGCTTATGGGGGGGGGGGGGGGAAGGTGTAGCTTGGTTCTCAAACCCTGTCCCTATTTCAGTTCAAACTATGCAAATTAATTTTCAGTCCTCTTTAATTTAGCTTGCCTCCAAAATTCATAATCATTTTCATACTTGGTTTCTAGGATCCATACCCATTTTCAGACTCATAGACCATAATGACCAAAATCTATGCTCTATTTGACACCAAAACGGCTAAGAAACCAAACCCTTTGGTGCTGCACATACCTATGTAGCTCATTTTGTGGATGAGTACCTCCCGGGTTAAGATACCATTGCTCCACACTTCAGTATATCGACTCCTTTTGCGTGTCCCCACATGCCACGCCCCCAAAGCCCCTTCAAAAACAATCTTGACTTCAGGAATTCACCTAAATATCCATGTTGGAGCTGGAGCGGTTCCCCACACTTCGCAGATGCCCCCACACTTAAAGGCTTTCACTCTGGCCAGTAGCCTGTTGACCGATTTTGACCAATTTTGGGTAGTTTTATGAAACTAAGGTACAGATATGTAACCTCCTCATATATACAGGGCAACACATAGGCATTTCTACTTAAAAATGTCTAACTAAAAATATCGCAGTTGACACCGCTGATTTAATAATTAAAATGAAAATTTAAGCAATGTACATTAAGAATGACATTTGAGTGTAGGCGAACAAGGAGCAAAAAGTAACTTTTTCCTCTGGACATGTTAACATGTGGATTTAAAAATATGAAACTGTTAAATCGGATTTTCTAGATTCGAGAAAATGAAGAGTTAAGAAATGTCAATATAGCGAAAATAAGTTGTCGGATAGTTTTCTGATTTGCCAGTTAGAAATAAATGTGAAAAACAGAACATTTTAACTTTTTCTTCAAGGTATAAACAATACATTTTTGACAGTTTGTTAGTTGAGTAAAGACTGCAATAGCGGTCTTGTAAAGCTTTCATTTGTAATGACTTCAATAATTTATAGTGTAAATTCTCGAACGCACTAGAGGATGTTAAATTGCCAAGAAACTACCTTGTTACGGTTCAGTACAGTCACACATAAGACCGCGGAGTGTTAGTTCATGAGTGACTTGCAAATTATGTCTATGTTTTTGCAGGCACGCCCCTTGAAGGAACCAATTTCGCTCTGCCTCGGAGCAAATCGCGTCTCGCCTTCTGTTCAGCGTTTCGACGATCCTCCTCATTCGTTCCTCTCGTTCTTTAGCCGTGCCTCTTCTTCGTTTTGTTTGCTTCGCGCTTTCAGAACCCTTCGTCTCTCTCTTACTGATTTTAATCTGCTCGAGAACCGCCAAGTTGTTGTTGTTAGTTGGTGCTATCTGATTCCTTTCTGTTTTGCCAGGAGTATCAGAAGACACTTTACTCGACGCTGAACCATCATGGCGTGCAGCTACAGCAGTTCCCACCTTCGGACCAGAAAGCGAAGAATCGCACAAAGCATTCTGGTTAGACTTTGGAAATGGGTGCGTTCTTCTTCGCCTGTGAAAAATCCTGTCAAAGAGTCTCATTTTGCTGGGTTTGACGAGAAAAGTCCTCGGTACAGAGATAAGTCCTCCTAAGGTCCAGGTAAGTTTCAACCGCCGGTCAACTCAACTTTCACATTCACCACTGAAATCTCAAGGATTACTTCCTTAGGGCATTTTAACAAGTATAGTACAAAAGTATAGTACAAAATGTAGCCTCTTTAAAGGAAAAGTAGACCGCGTTACCACCCAGATAGTCGTTATTTAATTAGGGGAGAACAAAAGAGTTTCAAATATTGATTTATTGTTACCAATCAACCAATGGTCAGTGATCATTATGGAACAAAGGAGCAGATAAATTGGTGTTCGAGCACGTCTTCATATTTCAAGATTTTTTGAGTGAACAAAGCTCTGTTTTCCACTGACTGTTTGAATTCTTGTGTCTTAATGCTAGAAGACAGCTTTTAAGTCTGAAAATGACTGAAGAACAGAGAAATTAGATAATTGTTGGGAAAGGCCTTTGAAGTAAATTATCGTAATTCAGTGCCTTTGAAATCTTTAACCATGTTGGGCATTTGCTTGGAAATGTTGCGCAATTTCGCTTATGACTGGTTGATTCGACACTGTCGGAAACATGGAAGATAAATCTGCATATTGTCTTCGTTAAAGCATTTTCTACTCTCCTACCAGGTGAATGTGAAAGTTGAGTTGACGGTTGAACCTCACCTGGACTAATCTCTGTACCGCGGACTTTTCTCGCCAAGCCAAAATGAGGCCCTTTGACATGATTTTTCAGAGGCGAAGAAGAACGCACCCATTCCCAAAGTTTAGCCAGAATACCTAGCCAAAAATCGGTCAAACGTTCCATGCTAGGCAACATTGCCGATCAATTCGGACCTTTAACATTTTTCCTTTCCCCCGCCCACCCCCCAACCCCCGCCGGGCATGGGACGAGGGCATTTGACGCAAAAGGCCTTCCAGGAGGTGGTTGATTTGAGCTTCATTTGGGTGGGGTGGGAAATTTTAACCTGAAGTGTCAAGTTGCACCTTTTTTTTCTTGTCCGGTGGAATACACGTGGTTCATAATGAATGAGCAATTACCTCTCCAGAAAGGGTCTTCACAACTTCCTTTGCAGTGTTTTCGAAGGTATGCATATAAAATTTTATTGAACGTAAATCAGCCAGTTTTCAAATAGTGCATAAGAGCAATTGGAACATATGTTTTGGGGAAGGGCATTTGATCGTCAAATTCGGCGCTGGGGTATGGGGCATTTGAACGGGTTTTGGTCCCGCGCGACGGGAATTTGAACAAGCCACGGAGTTTGAAAAGTTCAAACGCCTGGGGGTCACCCGGACAGGAGATGTGGAAGTTTCGAATTAATATAAGCACAAAAGTGACACGAAGATGATACAAATGAAACTCAAAATAATGCAATACAATACAACACAATATTTATTGAACACTCCCCAAAGCGGCCTTAAAAATAATTTGACAACTTATCTGATATGTAAAAAAAAATTGTAAATGTATATGTAATTTATTTCCCCACGTAGCACCAAAGAGCTCTAGGAGCCCGTTCAAAGACGTCCGTGGGTTCCAGGTCGAATTGGAATTTGGAAATGTTGGTTTTTGTGGAGGGAGGAAAACCGGAGTACCCGGAGAAAAACCCTCGGAGCAGGGAAGAGAACCAACAATAAACTTAACCCACATATGACGGCAAGTCCGGGAATCGAACCTGGGCCACATTGGTGGGAGGCGAGTACTCTCACCACTGCGCTATCCCTGCTCCCCGATATCGGATGTAACACGACCAAAATATATTTATCAGACTGGCCGGTCAGAGACCGGTCAGTCCGTAAATGGAGTACTGTATACCGATTTGAAGGACTGATTATTGGAATTGTGAGAGTAGTGTGCCCCATTTTGAAGAAATTAGAAAAAAAGTGACATGTAAAGTGTTGTTTACATCGATGCATCCCGTTTGCGAAATGATTGAACTGGTCGACCAGTTCTGAGAAATGGAAAGGGCCTTTTAAAAGATACTTTAAATTAAAGAGAGGGGTTCACATTTCAGCGCATGTGCATGAACCTAATCGCTTTTTTCTCTTTCTTATCAACTTCATGGCCTTAAACATCCCTCTCACATGTACTTCAGTAATCACATTCTATAATTAGTCCAAGCAAAATGACTGATGACCAAAATTCACAGAAAATGCTAGCGGATTGTACTCATATTGTCGATATTGAATTTAGTGTTGACCCGTAGGATTTACTCCACGGTTGATGTGTTTACAGTTATTTGCATGCGAAATAACGCAATCATATGAAAAAATTACCACCCGAGTTGCCTATTGCCTTCCGAATGGTTCATAAACAACGAATTAAATTAAACAGGCTCGGGTCATAGCGAGCAAAGGCGAAAAAGTATTTTGATTCATGGACATGCGCAAAACCGTGAACCTCTCCCTTTAACGTAATAGACTCACATCGACAGGAAATTATTCAAAAGTTTGCACTTGCATGAAAGCTAAACCAATTTCTATTCACTGACATAAGTTGAGATAGATCTATAGACTCTTAGGTTGGTAAGCAACAATTTCTTTTGTACGCCCTTCATCAGGACATGTAAGTAAAAATTAACTAATTTACAAAAAAGAATCATTTAGACTCTTTTAAAAGCCATTCTACCGCCCAGTGAAATAATCAAGGTAGAACAAATTAATATTACGTATGGAATGTTATCTGTTCTGAAAACACTATAACGAAGACAAATGAAATTTTCCACCCCATGCTTGCACTGTTCATATTTCTGATAATTATTAGAGATCCTGTGAAAACCAAATTTGAATACGTATTTATTTTAATTTGATAGAATTCCATCGGAAAATAAAAAGATCTATCTATATATCTATCCATCCATCCATCCATCCATCCATCCATCCATCCATCCATCCATCCATCCATCCATCCATCCACAATCACTATATATTATTATTATTATTTTTATTATTTTTATTATTATTATTATTATTATTATTATTATTATTATTATTATTTTAGACAGGAATTTAATTTCATTACTTTCGCGCAATATTAACGGTCACGAAAATTCATCCACATAACAGAAATTTTCACAAATAGACGGCTGTGATGTACCCCTTACTTTTTTGTTAGACAAGGTTTTGTAGGAATCTTCGCTGGTATCTGTATCGTGAGAATTTCAACCGGTTAATTTTGCGCTATTTTCACGATTTCTAATCCCTGTGAAAGTTAAAAGAATGGTGAGGTCGACTTCTTCACTGAATATAATATCAAAAAAGCGCGAAGACTAGAAAGAATTGAAGAAATGGTTTTTGTGGTTTAGAGTTGCTTTCATTAAGTAAATTTTGCGCGACTTTCACGAATTCTAAACCCTGTGGAAATTAAAAGAACGAGGATCGCTTCTTCACTGAATACCGGCAGTATTAAATTAAACTAATAAGCTAAGTTGAGCGAACAGAATTGCAGTAAAACACGGTTAAATAGAAACGGAAAAATTTAAACAAACTGATGCACCTCACCACCATACTAATAAACCACGTTCGGTCAGATCGTGAGTCACCTGCAAATTGTGTCTATGTTTTTCCAAATACCCGCCTTGAAGGAACCATGTTCGTTCTATTTCACGGCACACTGCGTTTCGCCTCCTCTTTAGTGTCTCCACAACTTCCTTTCTTCGCTCCGCCATTTCTTGTGGAGTCTTTTTCTTCTTCCAACGTAATTCTTCTTCGTCCCACACCACTGGCGGTCTTTTTGGCATGATGTAGTGGTCGACCTTTTTGTCGGTTTGGCTGACTTTATCGTTTTCTCTCGAACTCTCTCCGTTTGCCAAGTCCTCTTTTGGCTTGTGTATATTCCCCTCTTCATTCTTGTCGGTATCACAGTTGAATTTCTGTAGACCGGCGTGTTCAGCTTCGGTCACAAATATGCTCATCCTCTTGTGAAGAGCCATCGAACTTTTGTCAGTGTTTTTCTGATCGAAAAACAAGCGGTGATGTATTTTTCTTCGCCGCGGAAATCCAAAGTTTGCCATTACTGAGTACAAGGCTCGTTAGGAGCAGAAAACAGAGAATTTTATCAGTTTTGACACCTTAACTTAACTAAATCAACTGTTGACAGTTGCAACGAATGCATGAGTGTGTACGATGTTTGCTTGCTTTTAGTGCAAAATACGTTTTACCCAACCCCCGAAAGCCAAAATCTCTTAGTAAAGTACAGTGATTGGCTAGCGGCTTATGGGACAAGCTAGTTGAGAATCTTTCTTTGTGCCTCACCCCACCACGAACGTCAAATTCAATTCAATTATCCTACACATCTTGTCAAAATACCAGTGATTGGCTAGCGGCAAAAGGGGACACGCAAGTTGAGAATATTTCTTTGTTTCTCACCAACGTCAAACACTAGTCATTTGTTCAACAAATCTTGTCGGTGGACACGCAAAACCTCGTTTGCGAATTCTCGCACGAGTTGGTCTTGTCTTCTGTGACCCTGATCTCAACTTCGTTGCCAAGGTAACGACCCTTCCCAAGGTTGCTTTTTCGGTCCGAGACGCAAAAGACGTTAAAAAAAAAAACAATGCATAACATGGAGGAGTATTTAAAGGGTGAACTTATCTCTTCATTCCTTCCCTCTTTCCTCCCTTCCCTCCTTCCTTCCTTCTTTCCCTCCTTCCTACCTTCCTTCCTTCCTTCCTTCCTTCCTTCCTTCCTTCCTTCCTTCCTTCCTTCCTTCCTTCCTTCCTTCCTTCTTCATTCATTCACCGTTATCTCTCGCAAATATCAACAAGAACGTTAGGTTTTGTTAACTGAGTTGATAAGGTAATTTGGCCACCATAAAGAAATTCGGGTGCTGACGTTTCTGGCGTTCGTCCTTCGTCGGAGCAGGGAGGGTAGCAGCCTCGGAGACGCAGGGGCAGCTAGTCGGGTGGAAGAGATTTTCATGGGCGAAATTCTCTCCCGTTCTTGTAGTAAACTTTCGCCCATGAAAATCCCTTCCACCCGACTAGCTGCCCCTGAGTCTCCGGGGATGGGAGGGGAGAGCTTTTTCCCGCCGGGTCCGTTTCTCGAAAGTCCCGGTAACTTACCGGGCCCAGATAAGCGTCTTTGAAGATAACAGAAGTCGATTTTTGTTAGCTTTGAAATCTTACAATTCTATGAAAACATTGGCCAAGTACCATGTCTGTAATCACTGTGTAATCGGCGGGAAAACATTTAAAACATACTTATCGGGACCGATAAGTTACCGGGACTTTCGAGAAACGGACCCCTGGTCAGAGCGAATTTCAGCTCTTCACCGCACTCGTTCCAGGCTCTCCTGCTCACTGTCGTCACCGTTCGAGGGCGTTGGCATGACACGGCGTTTGTTCTGCGTAAGCCAACCAATGTCTTTAATTTGATCTGTATAACTGCTGGGGAATATCTTCTTTTCAAAGCAATCAAACGAAGGAAGAACCTGTGTGCCTTGATATTACCGTAACTGTACAACGTTTGACCTTCTGCTGAATTGGCTCATTCAAGAATGAACTGCCAAAATTGATAATGGAGAGTCGAGTGACTGTGTTTTTCCACTGAACAAGGGATGTGATATACTTTTATTCCCTTGCCGCTTACAAATGACCTGCTTTTGTGTTACGTAAGTTGCGGAAAATATTCCTGCATTTAATTTTTAGAGCGAGAAATCACGCTCGCACGCGCTCCAACCATTCTGTAAGAGTCATCTTCCTTTGTCCTTCTGCTTTTTACTTTTCCATTGCCTGGGTAAATGATGTCGCTCTTTCGCTGCCGCCGACGAAGAAAAATACACCATGGATTGATCTTTGATCGGCAAAGTCCGAATAAAGCTTTGTCCTTTGATGAGCGAATGGCTCTTTTTGTGACGACGCAAAAACCCGGACGAGAGATATTCAGCACTGCAGGTGGAGACATCGTCAAGAACGAAATGAGCAAGTCAAGAGAGGTCTCCATAAACGAGTTCTGGCCCAGAGATACGCCGGGCGCCAAACTCATCGAGAACAACGTTGCGAAAAAGCAACAAGCGATATGGGACGAAAAAGAATTGCGTTGGAAGAAGAAAAGGACCCCCGCGGAGATAGCTGATCGAAGAAGGCAGGTTATAGAAACTCTAAACAGGAGAAGAAACGCAGTGTGCAGCGCAATAGAACGTGCTTGGTTTCTTGAAGGCACGCATTTGGAAAAACATAGACACAATTTGCAAGTCACACATGACTTGACCGTGCGAGGTTTAGCGGTATGGTGGTAATTATAAAAGGAATACTGTGTCTTCAGTTTTACCGTTAAAAAAAAGATAAAATCTAACAAAACTTGGAAGTTACGTAGAAAAGTAATGTTGTAACACGTTTTACTGCCTTTTTCTACATGGTGGAATGCCATGTTTAATAATTCTCAGAGGTGTTATCTAGGATTAGCGGTGGTGTAGTATTGCTCATTTGTTCTTCACGATACTTCTTGCTCAATTTCAATGTTATGTTCTGTTTTGATTTAGAAGTATTTTAACTGCTGTGCAATGAAAGTCAAGCATGGCAACCGAAATTTACCAATTTCGAGTTGAACATATCAGTATTTCGATTAACTGAATTTTAATTTGGTAAACATAAATGAATTTTCCGTGTTAATTTGTCTATTAATTAAACGTAATTAATTAACCTAATTATCGGCAAAAACAACGCCTCAGTTAAATCCCGTTATCAACATGTAAATGTATTGGTTGTGCTTGTTTCCTTGTTTCTTCGATACAGGTGCCATTCTCAGTAAAAAAAATTGTATAGTAATTAAAATTGTTTTATGCATTATGTAGTTGGTCGCCAAGCAGGGCAACCGAAATTTACCAATTTCGAGTTTAACATATCAGTATTTCGATTAACTGAATTTTAATTTGGTAAACATAAATGAATTTTCCGTGTTAATTTGTCTATTAATTAAAGGTAATTAATTAACCTAATTATCGGCAAAAACAACGCCCCAGTTAAATCCCGTTATCAAAATGTAAATGTAATGGTTGTGCTTGTTTCCTTGTTTGTTCGATACAGGTGCCATTTTCAGTAAAAAAAAAAATTTATAGTAATTAAAATTGTTTTATTCGTTTTGTTCGTCCAAGAAAATATCACTTAGTTAAGTTATGCATTATGTAGTTGGTCGCCAAGCAGGGCAACCGAAATTTACCAATTTCGAGTTTAACATATCAGTATTTCGATTAACTGAATTTTAATTTGGTAAACATAAATGAATTTTCCGTGTTAGTTTGTCTATTAATTAAACGTAATTAATTAACCTAATTATCGGCAAAACTACGCCTCAGTTAAATCCCGTTATCAAAATGTAAATGTAATGGTTGTGCTTGTTTCCTTGTTTGTTCGATACAGGTGCCATTCTCAGTAAAAAAAAAATTGTATAGTAATTAAAATTGTTTTATTTTTTTTCTTCCTCCAAGGAAATATTATGTAGGTTAAGTCATGCATTATGTAGTTGGTCGCCTTCGAAAACGATCCATGATGAAATAAAAGGAGCATTGTGATTGGTCCGTGATGAAAAAAAGAAGGAGCAATTTGATTGGTCCATGATGAAATGAAAAGGAGCAGTTTGATGGGTCCATGAAGAAATGAAGGGCAGTAATTTAAGTGCCTCTCTGAGTCTGGCCTCGTAGACTTGAATATTTGAATAGAAAAAAGATTAAAAGTAAACTTTTTGTGTTAGTAAGAACCTAATCCCTGTTTTCTCGAACTACGAAAGTGGCATGAAAACAACAACAAAAAACCTTTATGTTGTGTTTCTCCTCACGCGCGTTTGCCATATTGAGTTGTGATATGCTATCGGCAAATTTATCAAAGAACCATAAAAATGAAGGACTTTTCTGGACAAGATTTTTCGTTCTGTATTGGGAAGATATTGGTCTCATTATATTCGACATGACAGTTTACCCATTACATGCAAGTAGTATTTGCTGCCTGGTATGAATACTTCGGCCAGATTGAAATTTATCAACAGCGCGTGGATTTCGTCGTTTGCTTGTCTTTAGTTTTAGCTTTCTGTAAACCACTGTTTTGTGACGTTGGAATCCTTAGTAAAGATTGTTATTATTACTTACTTACTTCTTTCCATGTACCCTCTCTCCGGACACTGAGGAACTTGCACGAGATTCGCGAAAACTTGTCATAGTTTCAAGTGGTAAAATCTAGAATCCAAATTTGTGAAAGTTTAAGTGTTCTCGTTATACAAAAACTGAAAGAAGAAAAGAAAAAAAGAAGAAGAAAACGGCAATACGCGAAATTAAACGCCCTCGAAACTTTCCTGTCCCTGGGTATTAGACCTTTGAGTATTTTTAAAATATCCCGCCTTTCCAATTTTATCACTTTATATGTAGGTATATTTCCATATTTCGATATTGTTATTGCTACTACTGCACATATGTTAATACGAGCTGTAATTTTTCAGCTGACCTTTTATTATTTTTATTATTATTATTATTATTATTTGTTACCCAGCCTCGTTCTCAGGCCCCCTCACGCTTATCGAATAATGCCTATACTAAAATACTCGAAAAACTGCTAACATAATGCGTGGTCTCCGAACTCTTATGAAAGTGAGATCCATTATGCTCACACAGAGTATCTTTGTTTGCTATTTTTCCGAGATTTTATGAATAACTGGAATGTCAGTTTTCGAGTTTACGGCTCGTGATAAGACTATGTACAGAAACCTTCACAAGTGAATGTTCGTTCTTTCCATCAATTTGAGCGATTAGACTGGCGACTAGTAGCTCGGTACAGTCGATGAATATATTGAAGTCCCCTGAGGATCTGGTAGAGATTTAATATCATGTCGTAGAAAAAATGTCTGACTTTCACAGGCAGATCTCGTTGTCGTGCTTCCCGAGCAGTGCAACCTTTGCGGCCACTTATTTTCCCTTTGAATAGTAATTGAGACACCCAGGGGCGGTTCCAGTAAGAATGAGGGGGCCGAAGAGAGCGAGAGCGAAAGATCCCCCCCCCCCCCCCCTACCGCAATAGAAAATTCATTTTCGCGGAGTTATAGCTTTACTTTGCAGCATTTAGGGAGCATTTTTGACCAAAAGTTAAGGCTTCAGAAGACAGACTTTAAGAGGATTTAAAACAATTGAATGCATAATACTATTTAAAAGACGGTTACAAAAACTTTAAGAATATGCAAGAAAAAAGCGGGGACAGCGGTCCCCTTGCCCCCCCCCCCCCCCCCCACCCCTGATACCAAGTTATGCAAGCTGGTCAGCTTCATGATCACCTAGAGGTGTTACTGAGCTATAGATCCCGAAACTGCACCGGAAAAACTATAGCGGGCAAAAGGGCTGTGTCATACTCTGATTGTTGGCGGCTTTGGATAGCTGAATTGGTTCAGTTAGCACTTCACAAGACTGTTGTCTTCAGTAACGTTCAGTGAAAGGTAACAATGTGTAAATAACACGTTAATGTAATGAATGGTTTTCCTATGTTTCGGTATCATTCTGCTGAAAAGTATTTTAAAAATATTCCAGTTTGAATCTATTTAGCTTTGGTGCTTAGTTTTCCAAGGCTTTCGAGTCAGGGTGTTTCGCTTTCGAGTGCAGCTTGCTTTATTTTTGACACTACTGCCTAAATAATTGTACTCAAACGTTTTGAGATGGCACTTCCTACTTCTCGGTCGCTCTCTCCGGAAGATGACGTGCAGGGACGGTTGAAATTCAGGCTACACAAAAAGATTAAACATGGAATATTATATCTTGGGCAGTGTTGATATCTGCTAGTGCCCAGGAAGTGGGGCATTTGTCTTACACCCCAGGGCATTCAACTGACTTATTTGTCCCCACGCTGGAGAATAGAGGGAATGATCAACTTAACGGAGACGTCACAATTAAGGTTACTTTCGATTGACCGTATTCCGGAATAAGAATAAGCGGAATAGCTGTTAGATTTCTCTTTTTAAGTAAATTTGGGAAGACACTTCTGCAAACTTTCGCTGAGTGCACACATGATAATTTAAGTCGGAGCGAATTTGGAATCCTGTAACTCCAAAAACCTCTTTTGAGGGATTCAGCTTGAAATCAATGTATGTATTCCTATAACCGGAATAGGGTCAATCGAACGCACCCATAAATCGATTGCGCGCAAAGGAAAACTGGTGAGAGGTCGCGTCCATACCAGGTTTTTCCCTTCGAGCGGTGCCAACACAGGAATACCATCACTGGAGACAACGTTTTGATCGTGATCGGTGTTTTCCTTGTCCCAATCTACTATCTGCTGCATTCAAGGTCAGTTTTTGTCTGTTTGTCTGTTTTTTAGTGTGTGTTTTCTGGTGGTGATTTTTACTCAGTAGTCACGCACGAACATTTTTTATGTCAATTTTTAGGCGTGTCGGAGTTCCGCTTCCATTGTATTCCTGTCTTCCGGCGTTTCTCTGATGTTCCTGTGTTAAATTATGATTCTTACTTGCAATACTTATCAGTAGAAGCGCCATCGACGAGACAGGAAAATTAGGAGCCCAGTTGTGCTCTTGCTACTGAAGTGTATTATAAACAATTTGCCATTTGAAAAGGGGTGTGTGGTAATCGTTATTATAGTGCTAAATATGTCCATCCTTTTTGTAATTCTTTATGTCTATAACAAAGTAGGTTAATACAACCGTGAAGGAGTGTTTTATTATTCTGTATAAGGAAACTAAGCTGAAGACTACACACATGATGCAGCTTGGTTTTAGGCTATGTGCAAGATAATTTGTGGAGAAAATAAACTGCACAAAAACTCATCCTGAAAACTGTATTAGTATTCCAGCAGGATCCCCCCACCAAGGAGAGAATTGGAAATTCCAGAGGGGCTGGGTGGTCAAAGGCATCAGGATTGAATTCCAGAGAGGAGGAGGTGTGACTGGTTAAAGATTAGCTTCAAGAGGATCAACTTCACATTCATGTCGGGCAACAAATTGAAATTGTTTTAACGCTGAAGAAGAAGAAGAAGAAAAAAAAAAAAAACAATTGTATGGCTAAGTAAAAACCTTAAATTTACACAAGACATAGACACATCTGTTTGTGATATTTGCATTACGGGCAAAGGTCCATTGGGGTTGTCATAAAACTATTTTACCCAAGGTGTTCCAAAACTGTTGACTTCATTCCTATGCCAAACTTCGATAAAATAGTAGCCTGCGAGCAAGCTCTCTTCTAATAAAATAGAGACAATATTCGACATTCTTTTGGGCGTTATTGATGTCATAAAAAATTTAAATAACGCGAACATGTTTCGTTTTGCAGCTCCGTTTCGTCTGCGGTTTCAAAGTTCAACCAGAGGTGTCGAGAATGTTTTGTTTCTTTTGTTTTTTTTTTCTCTTTCTCAGGGCTGAAATTTGAGCTGTATTGTTAACCTGTGCGTTGTTTTGCTTGAGCTCGTGTCAGCTCGCGCGCGCACATTACTAATTTTTTTTGGTGTCACTATGAATAGCCGAAAAACTCACGTTAAAACAATGGTTGAGTTTTGTTTATATTTATTCGTACATAGTTTTCTATCTATTTTATTATCAGTATTGGTTTAATGTATATGTATATTGTCGTTTTAGTACATTGTTGTGCTCAGGGGTCCCATTGATAACAGACAACTTTTTGCATCTGAAGGGGCTACCCTGAGCGGTATAAATCAATAAAGGTTCTTCTTCTTCTTCTTCTTCTTCTTCTTCTTCTTCTTCTTCTTCTTCTTCTTCTTCTTCTTCTTCTTCTTCTTCTTCTTCTTCTTCTTCTTCTTCTTCTAAACCAACCTCGTTCCCAGGAACTTTTCCCTAGCAGTCCCTGGGAACGAGGTTGCTTCTAACCCTGCTAGTGCACAGAAACTACTATTTGTTATGTTTGGCTGTAGACAGCAAGGATGGAATTGGATTGGCAACTTGAAAAAATTGGCCGACTTCCTGGGTATTTTTACAAAAGTCACTAAAAACTGGTTATAGTTTGTTCTTCCGAGGCGAAAAACCTTAATATTTTCTCCCGGTGTTGTAAGAGCAATTTCGTGTAAAAAAAAAAAAAAAAAAAAAAATTTCTTTGTCAAATATTTGAGCAATTTTGACTAAAATAAGGCAAAATGTTTTTATTTGGTCAGATCGACTTTGAGACGGGAAGTTCTAGCTAGCTGGCTAGGAAGTTTATGTCATGAGTCATGTTTCACTTTCCAGCTGAATACGACTTCCCGTAGGTCACGCGGAATTTGTAAGATTTGATGTTTTTTTTTATTCTGATGTCTCTGTTCCGGCAAGTTTGCTCTAAATTAGCACTCTTGCCTCAGTCGTGGACGATGCGGTGATGTGTTGTAACATCTAAACATTGTGTGATAGCCGGATTTGCATATATATTTCGTGATTATATTACTTTGCTGATCAATATCCAACTGTCCTTTACCAAAGCGACGCCTCAATCCTGTCTTGATAGTTTGACTTCAAAGGCCCAGGGATCTCAGGTTGATCGGCGAATTCAGGTTTGCTAGCACTGATTTTACATGATATTTAAGTTTACATCGCTTTTCAGAATATCGTATTTCGTCTTGAAATTATAGCCCGCCACTGCTGCTTGACAATTCGGCCAGACAACCATTGTTTTGTTCGGTTATCAAAAAATCGATGTTTTACGTTGTTACATCTACTTTTAACGCATGTAAAGTTAATTTCTTTTGAATTTAAAGTGTTCTAAAATATTCGAATGCTGACTTTGTCAAGCAAATTCGTGTGAAGGCTATTTATTTTTGGTTGTCGCGAATTCTCGGTTTTCACTGTCACGCCATTGAAAAAAAAAATTGAAACCATTCCATGAATGTAGTCAAGAAATTGACATGGTATAGAGGATAAATAAATAAGGCATCTGTCCAAGTGTCAGGTCTGTGCTGCATTCCGTACTTGAGTTATTTGACAAAATGTTCCACATGAATTTATAGAGCTTAGTATGGAGACGCCATGTTTGTGTCCCTCGGAGGGGCACAAACATGGCGGCCGGAAATTGGAAAAAACATCTGGCGTTCACTTTTGCCAGAAAAGATGTTTGTTTGCCCTTGTGAATTTTCGAATGTTTAGATTAATATTTCTCCTCAAACTTAAATTGTTTAGAATGCTGAAAATCAGCCGAAGAGTCATTTTTAAGATACGGAAAAGCTCTGTCACGGCCGTCCTCCTGATGTCACGCACAATGGAAACTCGGAAATTGAAACTGTTCTATTTTCAAAAGGAAGCACGACATCGAGCTAAGAAATTGTGAACAGACATATTTTTAGGTAATCTTTCCTTGGATGAAGATAAAAATTTTGTAGGCCTCCCAGTTTTGAATTCTAGAATTTGGTGACGTCACGTGAAAACCAAGAATAATAGCACAGACGTATAAATTATAAAGCCGTCTAGCTAGCTGTCTATGTCTGGACAACACCCAGTCACGCAAGTGTAGCCGAAGATCCATTCCGTTAGAATCAAGGCGCTACGTGGAGCAAATCCCTGTATTGAAAAGGTGAATGAAATGATATTTCGCATTATATGTCTAAAGTTATTTGTTTCTTTGATTTTCATACCAAGAGTATGAGAAGCAGATACATGATCGCAACGATCGCAAGAATCGCAGCGATCGCAGCACAACGATCGCTACAAACTGCGATCGTTGCGACTGCGATGGCAGAGATAGAAATTTTTCTATCTCTGTGACCGTTGCGATCCTTATGATTGTGAAATTTTTAAATGGAAACCACTCTTGCGATCCTTGCGTTAGAAACTATGCCAGAAAGCAATGTACGCCGGAATCCGGAATCCGGAATAATGATAATAATAATAATAAAAAATTAACATTCGTCAACATGAAAATTTCAACGAAGGTTCAAGTCGAATAAGCCGATTAGATTTAGTTAAACATCCAATGATAAAAATAAGCGAAAGAAGTTTTACACTACGTTTCGATGACTCCATGTCATCATTTTCACGGTATATATTAAGTTGTCAATTTTATTTTATTTTCACTTGAAAATGATGACATGGAGTCATCGAAACGTAGTGTAAAACTTCTTTCGCTTATTCTTATCATTAGAAGGTTCAAGTCACTTGGGAAACAGTTTTTATAGCTTTTGAAAAATTATAGTATCAGTCAGGAGACCAGTGAAATTTTCAAAAGTTTGCATTAGATTTCAATTTTCAATTACTTAGGCAGTTGAGCCACTCATTTGGAATAAAGGTTCCCAATCTTCAAACGTACTCTTAAATACCCCACACCTCTTCCTACTCGTTGACGTTTTCTACTACCATAGCACGTAGAGACACTGAAACGTAACTAGAGAAAAGAGTCAGTGTTGCGTTTATCACTCATCAACTCTTCGCAAGACTCACTGTCTTTGCATAATAATATAAAAAGTCTTGAAACAAGTCGGTATGGGGGGTGGCTTAGATTTCATCTAAAAAAAGCTTCGGATCCTGGATAGACAGCAGGCAAAGTTATTTATTCATTTATCAGCTCATCCGTCCGTCCGTCCGTCCGTCCGTTCGTTCGTTCATTCATTCCTTTCGTTCCTTCGCTCACTCACTCACTCACTCGCTCGTGGTTCTGTCATGCCTGCCGGCATACATTCGTACGTTCAGTCATGTATGCATGTATTCACTTATGCACCTTTTTACAAAAGAGTGTCGAGCTGCCGGTACAAAGGAAACGTTTATGTCGATGGCCTTTTTTGAAATACAGTAAGAACTTCAGGAGCCTGTGAGCAATTTCCCATAATTTAGTAATCACAATAGCAGGATGTAGATAACAAATTATTTTATATCCTCTAATTCCAGATACCTTGGAAGCCGTAGATCTATTGATTTTGATTTAGAGGTAATAAGTCTAAATATTTTAAGCCCCATTCCCACCCTTATGCCCAAACAATTTGTTGAGCCGTAATATAAATGTTATGACACGTTTTAAGATATATTTCCATCGTCACCATTGTGAAAGCGTTAATTTGCCTACTGTACCTGTCAAAACACGGGAGTAAGGATTCATCGAGTTTGGATTCGAGTTCGAGCTCGAGTTAGAGTTCGAGTTAGGCTTCGAGTTAGACTTCGAGTTGGACCCCATGAAAAATCAATAATATCGATATGATACACGAAATCAATTTATCGATTTTCACCGATTTTCGTTATCAATCGGTAAAAATCATCCGTAAAAATCGCTTACGTCTCTTTCTTCCTTCGGTGCGACGATCGTTTTCTTACAGGGGAACACCCGCGCTTGTATTATTTCAACAGGCGCGTAATAATCAGACGCTTTGTTCAATCACGTTCTTAGTTGTATCAACAAACTCAATTTGACTGGTGAGCCGCTGAGCGGCTTGAATGAAACTTGTCAGTCTATTTGACTGGCGAACCGCCAAGCTTCTCTATGTATAGCCCCCACGAAATGAATGTGTCACTCGCACGTGGGAGCTATTGGAAGTGTGGATGAGAACCACGCAGAAAATTCAAAATTATAAATGCACGGAGAAGACAACTAACCGCCAGGCTATATCTTTCGGGTAATTAAAAATCGGATCTCCTGTAGTTTAATACTAAGCCACTCCACCGTCAAAGCATATAAAGCTACGGACAGATAAATCCAACGACAAAACGTTCTTTGTTTATTCAGTATCTCCCAAAACACTGTTTAGATCGATGACGAAATGAAGACAACACTTACATTGTATCTCCATACAAGAGAGAAAATCAATGGAACTAAAACTCACTGAAATCGCGCTCAACCACACAGGGGAGAAAGGACAACAGACAAGGGAGTTTAGGTAGGGATATTTTTATTGAAAATTCGTTGGTATTTTTAAATTGAACAGATCGAAACTGTTTTCTTTTGTTGTACACCATTTTTTTTTCGTATAGACCATGCTTAGTATCTACATTTGGCGAAAAAAAAAGCAAAAAGCAAAAATCGTATACATGCCATCCTTCGTTTGGGGAAGAAAGGGGGAAGAGAGGGTCCGATTTCATTGGGAGCCCTTCGAAGTACACAACGAAGTATTTTGCTTTTTGTATTTTTATAGTAGTAAAAAACATAACGAAATATTTCGCCTTTTGTATTTTTATAGTAGTACAACTCCGATTCCAACTCGAACTTCAACTCGAAGTCCAACTCGAAGTCCAATTAACTCGAAGTCCAACTCGAAGTCCAACCGCCGAAGTCCAACTCTAACTCGAACTCGAATCCAAACTCGATGATTCGGGATTCCCTGAACACCACCAATCGTACACATCTCTCTCCCCTAGCTCTTCCGAAAGAACGAAAATCTCCTACTCACAAGCCAACCAGCATACAGCAAGTTACACAGAAAAAGAAAAATAGAAAGAAAAGAAAGTCTTTCCTGATTTACGGATTCCGTGTATTTGATTTTGTAAACATAGATAGGTGTCGCTCTGGTGTGTTTTAAAGTTTTACGCTTTAAGGGCACTGCCTTAGAATACTAACATCATAGGCTTAACTGCAGCAATTGAAATCTTAGGCAAACTTTTGAAAATTTCACTGGGCTCCTGACTGATATTATAATTTTTCAAGAGCTATCAAAACTGTTTCCCAAGTGACTTTAACGGCTTCGTTGAAATTTTCATGTCGACGAATTTTCATTTTTGTTTTTTTTTTTATTCCGGATTCCGGATTCCTGGTTTTGGGCAAACCCCATGTTTGGCAAAATGGCGACCAAAACATGGGTCGACACTGCCAGCTTCATGGAAGAAATTTCAAATACAGTTATGTGACTGAGCCAAACTCCATTCACCAAAAGCAGCCCCTCTATAATGCCCTCCTCTCCCAAAATGTCAAACCAAAACATAAGTGGTTACCTGTTTTGCAAAAGTGAAATATTATAGTCCCTCTGGAAAATTGCTGGATACTGGAGAAGTTTTTGTCTGAATAGCCCTGTAAAACAAAGCAAGTAAAAGAAGAGAAGGAAGAGAGGCCGGGAAGGAGGGAGGGAAGGGAGGAAGTCTCTGTATACCACGAGTCGATCATTGATGGCATAGAGTCTCATTTCTTCAAGGTACATCTACCAAGAGATCATTTGTTTCACTTGCCTTCTGGTTTCAGCTTGAAGGGGAACCCTCTGGGCTCGATTTCCGCCACTCCCCGGGGTCTAACCTGAGTATCAGGCCTTCCTAAGGGGGCGGGAAGGGGGGAGGGGAGTGAGTCTGATACTCAGGCTCCCCTGGGTCCGGCTTCCCTCCCCGAGAGTCTCTTCGGAGGGGAGCGTACTTGGGCTCACTTCCCGAACAGCGCTTGGTAATTGAGCCTAGGAACCCTCCAGCGCGAATTTTTATAAAATCCCTCCTGGCATGAATTTGAATTTGGGCACCTTCCCTTGCACGATGCCATCCCCCCTCCGGATCCCCCCCCCCCCCCACCTCCCCTCATCACTTTTCTAATGTTCCGTCACTATTTTTTCCAAATTAAAAGATTTTTGTCCCTCTGTTTTGACGGATACTTTTCTTTGCCGCGCGCATGCCATTTGCTTCAAGTAAGCTTTTTTAAAAGCATTTTTAGCGAGCGAGATGAAAACCTCGGTTAACTTTCAATCGTAGCCGATTAGCGTTAATTGGCGGCCTTCGAACAACCGAACCCATAAATGTTGCTGATGTAAATTACACATTACAATTACAATTACACACAGAGACACTCCAAGCGAACACATGTATTTAAGAATTTATTTTATAAGAATATCGAGGCTGATTTGCTAAATTGTAAGAATATTTTTAAGAATAAAGCCGAGGCTGAGATTTTGAAAAGAATGTAATTGTGTGTTGAAAATTTAAACACAATACAGTTATATGTTTTTAACTAAACCGTATAAAATTCTTCCTTTCTCTAAACGGCAAAGCTAGCCAATATAAAACGACAAAAACCTGCACTAGCCAAATGTTCGATGCTAATGACAGTTCGATGAACGGTACATGTAATACAAATGTATAGTATACAGCACAAAAGACATGACCTATCATGATAAATTCTTTCTTTTTTAAATAACGTAACTGATACCCCAATACATTCTATTCACAAGAATATTTTCAGCCTAACTGATCGGAAGAAAAATAGGAATATTCTGCCTGGGCCGGAAAAACAATATTCTTATAAAAAAAGAGTGTATTACACATTGACCCATAATAACTGAGTTTTTTTAGTGTTGGGCACCGAGTTCCGGGCACTGAATGATTCACTGAATGATTCCGAGCTATTCCGGCCCGGCTTTCACCAGAAATTGTCTCTGTCTTTCATCTCGGTCAAACTGTTTCGTTCACCCAAGAGTCTTTTGGTTCACCTCGATTACGTCACCGAAATGAATTGATCGTGAGGGCCTGGTAGAGAGCGGTACAGGGACTATGAATTCACGGGTATGAAAGACAGCGAACCGACACAGAAATTTTGGTTTTATTTACACAGTTCTATTCACACCGCTTCGAGAAGCGGGAGATTAAAGATGAACATTTGGTACAAAACTCTTCCTTTTCGCATCCCATTCTGCCAAAACAAGCCTTATTTCTAACACGTTTTTCTTTTTACTTGCGTTGACGTAATTATACCCTGCGAGCAGTCACCATTGTTCGCAGGGTAATGCAGATTCGAAAATAATTTGGTAGTCGAAAACAAGCTGGCCCTGTCCAACAATAAATATTTGTTGGACGAAATTTTACTGAACACAGAGAAATTCATACCGAATATGTTAAATTCTGTCTTTTAACGATCTTTTTCTAGGCCTAGTTCAGTGTATTTTAAATTCTGTTCACTGAGATTTGACAATTGCGTGGCACTGAAAATCAAAACAGCGGAATATATGCAGATTATCGAGACTTGCAAACGCAAAATAAACAATATAGTCATCAAAGGCTAGATTATGTAAACAGACTTCGTCCAAAACGAGTCATAATTTGCAATTTTTGCGTTGTTCGCCATTTCAAAAAATCTCTATGATCATTGTCTCCTCGGTTTCTCGTTGATTTTCCAGGGATTTGGGCTTCGTGGCTTGTCAGAGTTTTCCCATCTTTTTGCATAAAACTCTTCTGTTATATTGTTTCTTCTACATCTGCCGTTTCTTCACTTCATTTGCGAGTTTAAAAAAAACCTTTCGTGCCGGCGCGACCGCTCTTCGATGGACCAGATGTTATATTGCGCTTGAAGTACATGTCCTCTAAGACTTGGTTCACAGGGGCGGCTACGCAAACTACTATGCTTCTCTTTTGACGTGTTTTACCCTCATCAAAGTGATCAGGTAAAGTATAACCATTTCTTATCTGTAGAGAAAAGTAAAATAATGTTAATAAGGGCCTGTTCATATGAGCCCGGTCTACTCGGCTGACCCGGTTTCCAAGATCTCGCCTCACCGCTATATCCTTTGTAAAAATTTCGATGTTCATATGAAAAGATAGACTAGCTCGGTTACCGAGATCTCGTTAACCGAGCTGAAAATCTTTCCCGGACGATTAAAAAATGCCGGGCCTATATAAAGCCCGATAAACAAATTCAATACCAAGAACCGCGATATATTTATATGGCAATTAACTTTTTGTGGATGTGTTTCTTTTTGCGGCCAGTAATTGCTTCACAGTTGAGTTACCGGACGACTTCGTCAAACTTTCAAGGGAAGAGAAGGTCAAAGCGAAGAGTGAGCCCTTTAATACCTCGGTACAAGGCCCGCCGACCCGGCTAAAATTTTCCAGATGAACTGAAGACAAAATTCTTCCTGGTTAGAGGTCCTAAAAAGGAAAACAAAACTTTCAGTAGAACAGATTTGTATGTGTTGACATGTCTTTCCTTTATCCCGGCTTTATATGAGACATGAGGAGATAAGGCGTTTTGAAATTTACGACCGATCAGTACGGCCAATGTCGATAATGTTGGTAGAATGGCACAAAACACAGCATTATCACTCGATCAATGAACTTTTAGACACAGTCACACAGATGTTTAATTAGGGAAGTGGTCAAAACTTCTGTGCACAAACAGGACCCACCAAACCACAAAATAAATGGTGGTCTCTACCTGCAAACGCCTTCCTCAAAATTAACCTCAAAAGATGCTGTCTTTATTGCATAGCCACCCCTCTATCCAAACCTCACTTTTCTTGTGCATGTAGCAATGCTGACTCTTGCTAGCTGAATCAGGTCTGTGTCAACTCAAATTTTAAAGTCAGTAAAATTTTCTCAGTAATATTCATGAGAGGTGGTGTCTTCGATGATCCCCCGAAAATCCCCCCCCCCCCCCACCCCAGACATGCATGCAAGGTGGGTTCTCTTCGAACAAACTTGTTATGACCAGTTCCCTTAGGCTGCCATGTTCTTCTTGCAGTTTACTTATCCATGAAGTTCTCTTATCTGATTGTAAAGAAACTATTCTTTAGTGTGAGAAACATCACTGATTAAGTGCTTAAATTCGCGGCAACAACGATGTGATGTGTTAAGACAAATCACCGAGTGACATGGTACATAGGGTTCAAAATAGTGAACTGATAAACTCCAAAAGGAAGTGGAATTATTTCCACATCCGGCACATCCCAAGGACTGTTGACGTCATGGTATAGGGAATGGACATTCCTATTAAAAGTAGAGCTACGGAAATAACTATGTAACTATTATTGCGCCGAACTATATGTTACCGTTTATTACCGGAAACTACTCGAACCAAATGTAGAACATTTCATTAATCGAAGTTTATCGAACGATTGGGTTCGATTGAGTTCGACAATCGAACACAATCGAACTCTCACAAAACTGAAAATTTGAGCAATCGAACCCAATCGAACTTTGATTGAGTTCGATTAGGTTCGATGGTCCAAGTTGACATACATTCGATAAAAAGTGGGAGTTATATAGGAAAATTGCGCGTGTTTTGCTGAATGTTTCCTTTCTTTTTTGGTATCATTCCGGGAGTGATTGTAGCGGATTGTAGTGCTTTTATTAATTGTATTTCTGGCGAGCGTGGCAGCTTCCCAGTTTATCTCATGTTACTTCGTACCGTTACTTAACAATCCAAGAAAAGTCTGTTCCCATCCCATCAGTGGAGTAATGAAAAACAAAAAAACGTTATACTGTTGAATCAGCTTCGTTTCAGTTCATTGCATTGCTCGGCTCGAGTTTGTTACATGGCTTTGAGGATCATGAAATGATGTTTCAGTAAAAGCTAGTAAAGGATCGTAAAGCTACATCAACTCATCTATTGTTCTTTTCACCTAATTCTTTCTTTTTTCTTGCATGCTAAAAAGACTTTTCAAAATTCTTGTCTATATCAAGTGATGGTTTAGAACGTTTGATTATTGAAGTTCGATTGGGTTCGATCGAACTCTCACACAAATTTTTTGGTTCGATTGCCGAACTCAATCGAACCCAATGTTGAGGCCTCAAATGTAATAAATGTCCCTAAATGTAATAAAGGTCATAAGTGTAATAACTTTCGGCCCTAAATGTAATAAAGTCCTAAGTGTAATAACTTTTGGCCCTAAATGTCATAAAGGTCATTGACTGAGTCCTACCACGGTTTGACCTCATGTCTTTAATGATTGAATAGTGATGGCGTCATCAGTCAGGCAAATGGCCAAAATTCCCCTTCCTTTGCTAATTTTCACTTGAATTATTTTGTCAATGTCTTATGGTAGCAGCATACAACTTAAAACAACCTTGCTTCATCGTGCTCAAATAATGGAAAGTTAACGCGAATTTTCGAAAAATTTGCGTTAATTTCCGTGTATCTTTGAAGCCTTTGCAAATAGTGTTTGTGTTTAAAAAGTCAGATGTTTAAGTTGGATTATATTGTAGTGTTTGGAAGCTCATTTTCGCAGACTATTCTGTGACTCATTCATCAAAAATATTGGTGAAGCTTACATGGAAAATCTCTAATAAACTGTTTTACTAACTTTCTTACTTTGATTTTCACTGCAGGGATATTACTTTTAATGATTTCTCATGATCCGCCTAATTGCACGATTTTCCAGGCCTATAAAATTACATTCTCAAATTCCACAAGCGATTTTTTCTATGATCTTACAAACCCTGCTTTGAAGAAAACTAGAGAAATGAAGTCATAAACACTTTTTTGATGTAAAAATTTTAGCCACAAACAGAAAGACTCGACAGAAACAATTGAAGACATACATAAAGCAGACTTCACCTTAAGCTAACAGGCCATTGAAGGCGGTTTTTTTTACAGTTTCGCCACTGTTCAAAGGTTAAAGCAGATGCAAGCGCAGTACAGTTTACGCTCGGGTTCCCGTGTGACTTTTTTCGCATCCATTCGTTGTGTACTCAAAGAGATTACAAGGTGAAACATCTTAATTAAAAAGGCCTTAGTTACAATTTACTACTTCTGTTGTTACTGCCTAACTAGTGTTGCTGTTGGCCCCTGTAGAATAGGACCTGCAGATTAAAATGGCATATGTGACACTTGTTGTAAGGCTTTTATTTCAGTGGGTTCTGAGTATTTAAGGTAAAATGTAATCGGGATCCCCTTGACACATTTTGGCCTTCTTGCTTTTGTATAATAAATGCAGTTAAATCTCACATATTTATCACTGTGATTTCATGTGGAGCAGAACATATATTACATTCGAGACCTTTATTACATTTAGGGCCAAAAGTTATTACACTTAGGACCTTTATTACATTTAAGGCCGAAAGTTATTACACTTAGGACCTTTATTACATTTAGGGACATTTATTACATTTGAGGCCTCAACACCCAATCGTTCGATTACATGTAAGTCGTCCAGCCGCGCGCGGTTTTTCAACAGCACCGCTGACCATTGTAGCTCTGCGTTCTCGCTCTTTACCTGTAAATACGGCGGCGAATCCTCGAATTTCTGGATTTGGTGAGTATTTCAGTCGCTATTAATTTGCTGTTTGTTCACTGAAGGTAGTAGTTCGATCGTTTTCCCCGGCGTATTGAAAAGTTTAATACATCGAAAATAATGCTTATGTGTGTGACAAACGAACTGAAGCCTGCGAAATCTCATACACTTATAAGGGCAGCAATCTGTATGCATTCACGAGTCCGTCTAGCCTACGTGTAGCCGTACCCACCGTTGTGGTCACGAATAAACCCAACTGAGCGATTGTTGTCGGTGGCTAACGTACCAAATCGAATGAAATTAATTAAGTGGTCCAAAAACAACCAAAACAATGAACCGAGGAAGTGTGCTTGACTACATTTTGTACGTGTTTTTCCAATTCATAATAGTACGGATTTCTTACTTTGAATCGATACTGTATAAATGTGTTACAAGATTTATGATTTATTTATTGTTGTACTTTTTTGGGCATATTTTTAATATAATAATATTGTAATTTTAAAGTTCTAATATTTATTAAGGTTATACCGTGATTGAAAATAGCGTATCATGACGATGGCGGAAACAAATTGCAGGAAGGGATGTTGGGATGTACACATGTCCAAGTCTAGAATCATGCCGAACAACGAATCATCGACAAAATAACATCGAGAAACCCTGCGCTTTCGAAATGAATTGCGTTCTGTACAATGTCACGTTATGGGTTTGTTGTATGGGGGGACTGGACTGGACTGGACTGGACTTGTAAAACGAGCACTTGTAAGACGCAGATTTCTAAAACATGGATTTGTAAAAGGTGGATTTGTAAAACATGAACTGGTGAACAATCACAAGAAAAGAGACAATCACAAGAGAAACAGAACAAAAACAATTTTATTTGTTTGAGTTAAAGAGTGTTGACGAGCCAACGCGACTCCTGCAGTTCGCAAATAAATTTGTAATAAAGGCTTCATACCTTAGCTCTGCTTAATGATGTTTATCTTGATCACGAAGGGAAAACTCAAATATACTGAATGGAGGTTTTCTTAATGATGATTCTGAGCCGTTGGGAGAAGTTTTTCATATGCCATTGGGTATGCTAGCTCTGTGGCATTTGTTTAGGTTTACCGGCTCGGATTAACTTCAAGATATCAGACAGTGCCAAATAAAAATGATATCTATAAAGACATGAGATCCGTGGATTTCGTAACTCGTAATTTCATGCTTATCTGCTGTGAGATTGCAGAAGCGGTTTGATTATCACGTATATGAGAGTCTAATAGATCCACGTCTTTACGAGACAGCGCTAAATATATGTCATCTATGAAGACATAGGATCCGTGGAATTCGTTAGTCGTGATTTCGTGCTGATGCTATTTATCTGCAGTGAGATTGCAGGGTGTTCGTTTATCACGTATACGAGAGTCTAATAGATCTACGTCTCAGTTACAAAGTTGATCATTGTTATCTTACTGTTGACTCTCGCTTTCGAGAGCTTTGGCCCCTGGCAGTTGTTTGCAGCTCTGTTGCTTTGTGACTGAAAGACAAGTATTATGTTCTTAGAGCTGACATGTATCTCCATTGTTATTAATTAAACATGCGACAAAAAGACATTTGTTTAAACTTGTGCACTATCGCCTTACTATAACCGCCGATTATTTCAGATTATGAAACCAGACCTGGCTCCGAAATATTGATGTGAAGAAACGTCTTAGGTATATTCTTTCACCGTAGTTTGGGAGTTGTTGTTCTCGATCATGAAATTCGAAAATTTAAACTAATTACTTTACTAGCAAGTTATAGATCAGGCCCCAGTTGTTCAAAGAACGGATAACTTTATCCAGTGGATAATTTTAACCGATTACTACAACGGAATCCAAGCATACACACTCCGTTCGACGGATCCGTCCCTTTGTGTTGCCATGAGGAATCTCGAAATTTTTTGGCTTGGAAGACGGAGCAAGGAATCCTGACACCCGCGCGACTAAATTAGAATAGCGTTCTCCTACATCGCGGAACGCGATACACCTAACTTTTGGATCGCGACCAACTCTCTTCTGCGTTTGCCGCAGGAATCAAAGCATTTATGGTGTTGCAGTTCTATTCAGTTATGAAATCGTTTTGTTGTTAGATAATCGAGCTTCGAGAAACCTATCATTTGATTGTCTGAAAAACGTTATAGCACGGTGAAAAATTTGATCTCTACCCCTCCCCTTCCCTTTCCGGCATCCTTCCCAAAAACCGACCATTCTATACTCATACGATATTTCTTTCATTACAGCTGAAAACCTTGTTGCCACGTTGGATCAGAGAAGAGTTGTTCCGGAAGCTTTTGCTTCAAACCTGGACGTCATGGCAGATAATAATAATGCAGGAAGGTAGGATGCCCTGTTTCTTTTTCATCAAATCTATTACAACGGTGATCTTGGTAAGGTAAGATAAGGTGAGGTAAACTTTATTTATACTGGGTGGCCCGTTCAGTTTAATCCACAAGACGAACAACGGAACGGATAGTTCGTCCAGACGCATAATGCGTCTTGTGTCCGTCTTTTGGGACTTTACGCAAACACGACGCCGACGGCCACGAAAACGTCAATAAAGAAAAGGCTTAATGAGCTTAACAACGCTGTGCAGGTGCATTACAAATTTTGATACATTTCGTCTCCATCTTCGGCCAAACAACAACGTGAAATGCCCAAATTCAAGGTTTTATGGAGAACGTGAGCACATGACAGTAAATTTTCATTCTCTGTGCTAACTTGAAGACCGTTCCCATCAGTTCTGTTACTGGATAGTTCGGCCACATTGTAGAAGTTGAACGAATTGGAATACGCGCAAAGTAGTACAAGTAACACGAACTTGTATTTTCAAGTGACGCTTTCGTTGGCGTTGCCGTCGTGGTTGCCTAAAGTCCCCTTTATACTAGAGACGCATGCGCGGACGCATTGTCCGTCTCAGGGACGGATTATGCGTCCCCTAGTATAAAACAGCCATTCTTATCGTCGTCCTTTGCTTTTTCCGTTTCAGTTGTTGCTGCTATCACCGTTTCAGCCCCTGTGTTCTGTGGTCGTCGTTCTGCAGTTGGTTTGTTCGTCTTCTTGAGCGCTTCTTCGGATGGTTTGGCGAAGGAATCGCGAAACACCCGCTGCTTACCATCCCGCTGTGTTTGGTGTTCGTCAGCATCTGCTCCGTGGGGTTTGTGTGGTTCAAAGTGGAAAATAGAACAGAAAAACTATTTATTCCGCAGGACAGCCAAGCCATAAAAGATTTGAACGCCGCTGAGAAGTACTTTCGAATTAAATTTCGAGAGGAAATCATACTATTGGCAGCTGCACCAAATTCCCCGAACGTTCTCACTGGCGAATGCTTGAAGCAGGCTTTGAAAGCTCACCAAGCCGTCGTGGCGTTGAAAAAGTATTCCGAACTCTGTGTCACATTATCCGGAGAAGCAGCTAAATCTCCAGAAGAATGTATGATGGTAAACCCGTTGGAGCTATTCCAGTTTGAAGAAGGGAAACTAAACGGCACGGATTCGGAAATTCAGAGAAGACTCGATGAAGAGTACAGGAATTCTAGTTTGTTTGTTACACGTAACGGCCTTTCCTTTAAGCTCAACTTCAATCGAATGTTTGGTGGCGTGACAAAGCAAGGCGAGAGCATAACCGGCGCAAAAGCACTTCAGATGGTCTACTTCATCCGCGATCCGAGCGACGAAGATGCGAACAATAAAGTTTTGAAATGGGAGAAAACTTTTATAGACAAAGTCGCGTCACTGGTGGACACGCTACCCTGTTTTGAGGTTTACTACTCGAGCGAGCGTAGCCTGGACGATGCCATCTCCGAGAGCAGCGGCTCTGACGTCCTTCTGGTGTCAATCACGTTCACTCTCATGATCACTTTCGCGTGTGTCATGCTGGGAAAGTTTCTGAATCCGCTGACTGGACATTCGTTGCTCGCAAACGCAGGCGTGTTCGCAGTGGCTCTAGGGATATTAGCTGGATTCGGTTTAGCAATGTGGTGCCGCGTGCCTTTTGTGAGTCTGGTTGGAGTTCTGCCGTTCTTAATCCTCGGAATCGGAATCGACGACATGTTTATTTTGGTTGACGAACTTGATAGGCAGAAGACTAGTCTGACAGTTGTTGAAACAATTAAAGAGGTCATGGCCCGTTCAGGTGCCACTATCACCATGACAACATTGACAGATTTGGTCGCGTTTGCAGTTAGCACTTCCACCTCGTTTCCGGCAATTAAGTAAGTTCATATAGCAACAAAAACGAGTTCATTGTTCATGTAGTGACATCATTACAATTGACAGGGACATGACTTTGTGTGTGGTGGGTGGGAGGAAGAGAAAAATTAGAACCTTTTTTGTGTGTTAGAATCCAACCAAACTAAGGCGTGAAACAGCATCGCTTAGTGCTGATCGTTGGGCGACAAATGAAAGGACTTCTTCATTCAAGTGTATACAGGGTTAATAGGGAGAATTAAGATAAGGGAATTGAATTTCTAAAGTGAAATTCCTTCAGGATTGGGAGAAAGGATCGGCACAGTTTTAGAGCTTCTGTCTCCTATAAAATAAAGTATGATCTCAATGAAGGATTATTAACACAACTGTTGCCTCTAACGTTGTAGTAAGTAGTGAATATTTATCTCAAGTGTTCTTATCAAAGCTGTTTGCAATCGTTCATTATAATTTCTGTGTTGACGCACGGATATCCTCCGTTGCCTGATTTGCTTTTTCAAGAGGTAGTTCTCACGAATAAAGATTAACAAGAGCGATGTTACGGTCAGCATGTCCATGACGGGGGCAAATCCTTAAACGCCATGTCATGACTTTCCACACACTGCTCGGATGTTCTAAGTGACTGACCCAGTAGTTGACCCAGCACACCACGACTCTCTCAGTGGCTAGGGCATTCGACCGGCGCGAATGCTACAGAAAAATCTTTCGTATTTCCGATATACTGATCTTGGTTTTCTGTTATTGTTTTCTGGTAAGGTATTTCTGTGTCTACGCGGCGTTGATGGTGACGTTTTCTTACCTCATGGTCATTACCTATTTTGTCGCCATCATGTCGTTCGACGTGAAGAGAATCAAAGCAGGCCGCCGAGACTGTTTACCATTCTGCCACGTACCACAGCCTAAAGAAAACGCGCCGGCCTGGGACGAGCCTCGTCTTCAGACCTCAAACAAGGTGATGTGGGCCTGGGGGAAGTTCCTGACTTTCCCAGCAACCAAGGTCGCGGTGATAATTTTGTCATTGGGTCTCCTTGGCGCCGGTATATACGGAGTTACAAAGGTAGACGAAAGCTTCGACCGACGAATTTTGGCCAAAGATGACTCATACCTTAAAAAGTTTTTGAGTATTCAAGAAAAGTACTTCGAGCTATCCATTCCTGTTAGCATTGTGGTTAGTGGTGAGGTGGATTATGGGAAACCGTCTGTCCAGGAAGAGTTGGGACAGCTGTCAGGCGTTGTCGCGTCCAACGATCATTATAAGGACACTACTTTGTCTTGGATCGATGAGTTTTCCTCGTACGCTAAGAGTGCTAATAAGAGCATCCAAGGAGCGAAGTTTGCGTCGGAGTTGTTGTCATTCCTAAATATGACGCAATTTGCGTTTTTCAAGCAAGACGTAAAGTTTTCAGATGACAAAAAGGCAGTCAAAGCTTCTCGGATCATCGGTTTTATGAAGAACTCAGCTAGCTCTACGTTTCAGAAGAACGCTATGCTGACCCTTCGAGATGATCTCAGATCGGACAAATTAAAAAACCTCGACGCATTCCCGATCGCCCGATCGTTCATCTTCTTTGAGCAGTACGCTATTACGACCCAAGAAACCGTCAGGAACCTTTTGATCGCGGCCTTAGCGGTGTTGGTAGTTACCAGCCCCTTTTTAGTGGATTGTACAGTCACGTTCCTTGTGGTGTTCAATTTTGCGGCCCTGATATGCGAGCTGTTTGGCTTGATGGTGGTGTGGAATGTGTCGCTCAACTCTGTGTCCATGATCAACCTTGTCATGGCTATCGGCTTCGCTGTCGATTACAGCGCGCACATTGCGCATGCGTACGTCATGTCAGACAAAGAGACAGCCAATGAGCGTGTTGTGCACGCGCTTGGAACGCTGGGCGCCAGTGTTGTTATGGGAGGTATGTTTGGTAAATTTTATTTGAGTATGCCGTGTGCCTTTGATAGCAAGCCGGACCCCGAACAAACGCCTTAATTTGAAATGAAAACTCTCCGCTTTTATTCGAATTACCTTCGTTACTTGAGGCCTGGGACAATTGGGTCAGATTCACAAAGCCCTAAGTATCTATCTGGCGTATTGTTTCTTAACAAAAACATTGTTGGAATAACAACAAACTATTTCTCAGAAATAATACTAAGGACGTTTGTCCGGGATCCGAGCTTTGTGAATCTGCCTTCCCTGGTGTTTATCAGAACCCGACCTTATCTACAGCTGATTTTTGATTGCTGTCGTACTCCCATAAGTTGTACATAAGTTGCATTGACATTGGTAGTATTTCATTTCTGAACACTTAAACACATTAACGGGACACACAGAAACCTCTTGCTTCTCTGTAGGTTATATGATTGATTCTTTCTTTAAGTATAAATATAAAAAAATACCAATAACTGCCACAGGTGACCAAATAATACCCTTGCTTTTCGCCGGGTTCAAATAAACGCTGGGCTTACAAGGTCAAGATTAGAAAATTTGGTATAACTAGTAGGTGTTCCCTAGTTAGTCTGTGTCCATGACCTCCCGGCAGGGTAGCTCTTTAAGAGAATTTGTTAGTGACTAACCTTTTCAGAACTGAATATAAATATATGAAACATCATAGATTTGAACTGTGGATGAAAGATTAAATAGAAGAAAGATCCTTGCAGTTAATACGCAGCTTAAGCAGTTGCGAAAAGATAGCCTGAAAAATTTAGGCTTGAACGGGGACCTCTGCGATTGCGGTGCAGTGCTCTACCAACTGAGCTCTCAAGCCAACTGGGAGCTGGTCATATTGTGGGAACGCAAAATAATTTTCATAGCAAACCCGTTGACACATTGTACTAGTTTGCGTGTTCTCCTGTCCTTTTATGGTAAAATGTCAATCTTGTTCCCAGTACTTTGCCCTCCCAATTTACATGGGAAAAGCCTGGAAACGAGGTCGGGTGAAATGGTGCATCAGTGAAATAACGAAGAGTAAATAAAAAAAAAAGCCAGTATAAGATACTCAGAGACAACAAAACATACGCGGAGAATCAATCTCGTAAACAAAGCCTGCGCTGCTCTTTATCACTGGTTGGATATATGTCGTTCCCTGCCTACTGGTTAAGGGGGCCGGGGAATACAGGTAGCGGTTACAAGATTGTACTTGCTATTGAGTGTGAAAATCGCCCACGCGGAAGGAAGAGAGATTGACACGCAACAGGTGACACGCTGTGAACGGCGACTTTGCATTCATCTGCATTTTTCCTCCCCTTATGTTATCTTTGTGCGAAGAAAGAGGCCTCTTAGCCGTGGAGCATTCCAATTTGTTTCTCAGGGTCAAGCGTTCTTTTTTACAGCGGTTTACAATAACACGCGACCTACGGAATTCAAAAGAGTTGGATAAAGTTGCGTTTTGGTGGACGTCAATCAAAGGAAAACCGTTGAAATTATTTTGAATTCTGATAAGATTGCAAGGTAACCCTGCAAGAAACTAAGAATTTTACCTCGCTAAGAGAAGGTAAACTTTATTTGAATTGATTCTCCAGCCAGATCAAGCGCAAATAAAAGGTATTTTTGAATTAAAAATTTCGATTTTCACTGGTGATAATTTCTCACTTGCACGCATCGCTGATTTAATTGTCAGGTGTAGCGATTTCAAATGTTTCATCAAAGAAATACAGCTTCGTCCAAACAATGCGCATTGTTTTTAGATAACCTGTCTTGGAAATCAACTTCCATAAAGTTTACCATCCGTCACTGGATAAAACTGTCAATTTCTTTGTTCTGTTGCCTTGAAATGTTCTCAGAATTGAAAACAATTTCAACGGCTTTTCTTTGATTGACGTCCACCAAAACGCAACTTTATCGAAGTCTTTTGAAGGCGATAGGTCGCGTGTTATTGGTAACCGCTGTAATTGTAATTTAGTGGAATCTTAGTCCGATTTTAGCTACTTATTTTAAATTGAGTTTTTATTGTTGTTAAGCGCTGTTGGCTACGTGTAGAAACAAATAAATAAGTGAATTATTATTATTATTATTGTTATTATTATTATTATTATTATTATGATCATTATCATTATCATTATCATTATTATTATTATTACTATTATTACAATACGACTACTGTTACCGGGGTGACTTAAACAAAACTGGCCAATCAGATTGCAGGAAAAGAACAATGAATTTCTACCAAAGCCGATTGAACCAATCACGAGTGGACGGAAAACAACAGTGAAAACCCACAATTTTGGAATTATTTACTGTTCGTACATTACTGTGATCTGATTGGCTAGTTTTAAGTGACCCCGGTAATAGGAGTCGCACTGTAATTATTATTTATATTCTGGCGAGCTATTTCAGGATTTACCTTCACATTGGATAGTCTGTGAAGAAGCCATCGCCATGTCTGCTACATAAAATCGAATCAGTTTACTTACTCTCGATACTTCTTTTCTTCTTTAGGCTTCAGTACGTTTCTTGGCATGATAGTGCTGGCTTTTGCCGCCTCGGAGATTTTCCGAATATTCTTTCGGATGTTCCTTGGTATCGTTCTGTTCGGTCTTCTTCACGGCCTGTGCATTCTACCTGTGTACCTCTCCCTGTTCTGTTGGAGGCCAGCCGTTAGCAAGCCGCTCTCAGTCGGCAGTAATGATGATGTGGGTGTAGATAGGCTTCCAGCCGACGGCGGCGAGAACGCTGGCCCACAACCCAGCGGTAAAGCGGAGGATCAAGGAACGAGCAGGGACGCATATGTGAACAGTGTAAGTGGAAACGAAACTTTTGAACTGCATGGACAACCGGAGAAGCCTGTCGATCAGAGAGTTCCAGTAGGGGTTGATGGTTAGTAGAGGGGAGGATATCACTGCGGAGGAAAACTGGGACGGAGGCGGGAAAACACAGAAAATCAAACAGCAACTCAACAAGTTATCAGGCCAGATCTCTGTGGAACTCCGTAGATAATGGAACAAGAGCCACACTGGACGTTGAATTTTATGTAGATTAATTTCAGCATGTTTTTTGGTCAGAGACCTCCTTGTACATTATAGCCCTTTTAATTTAAAAGATAGAGTAGGTAATTTTATAGTAGGTTTTAAAGTAACGCCGGATTAGCTTGTAAATTAGTTTTATGTTCTCGTGGTCAGTATTAGGGAGCTTAAGCAACGACGACGGCGACGGCAACGACAACACCGCAAAACAATAGGTTTAATGAGCAAAATCAGTCGCTCTGCACGTGCGTTTTACATTTTGGTACATTTCTTTGCCGTCCTCTGCAAAACGACAACGTGAAATGACCACATTTAAGGTTTTGTGGAGAACGTGAACGCACGACGATGAATTTTCATTTTCTTTCTTAACTTATACGCCACTCCTATCAATTTGGTTCTCGGATAGTTCGCCATTGTTGTAAAAGTTGAGCGAGTTGAAATAATCGCGAAGTAGCACAAATGAAATAAAGATATATTTTCGGGTGACGTTTTCGTTGCTGTTGCCGTCGTCGTTGCTTAAGCTCCCTAAACGACGATACCAGCTCTGCTGTTTTTTTTTTTATCGTGTATAAATAAATGATTATATTATAATATTTATTATTATTTTATGAAAACTATTGTTATTATTATTATTATTATTATTATTATTATTCATGACATTTGTTTTTTTTTTGTTTTCTTTACAAAAACATTATTGCTTGAAAATATTATCTTTCTTTTTAATCGAAATGAATTTAACTTGTAAATAGCAATTTGTGTGGAATATTTTAATAAAGAATTATTATTATTATTATTATTATTATTATTATTATTATTATTATTATTTTTAACAACACAAATCTTAAGCGAAAAAACTTGCTTTGAGTGAAGAGAAATGTATTAGATGCCTCGACAAAGGTATAGATTGAAATTATTTTGCATTTTGCAGGGCTTTTTTTTAAATAAATAGGTAATATATAGATATAAACTATATAACAGCCGAGCAGTAGAAATACCGCCAGTGTTATATTTCGGTGGACATCTGTCCCGATTCACGAAGGTCTTAAAAATTCGGAATTAATTGGTTGTGAAAAAAACTGCAGTTTTATTCGATAAAACGTCCCCTCAAAATTTCGTAACAATGGAAAACTAATTCTTTTCATTTTCGAAGGGGCAAATATGTCGTTAAAGATGCGAGTAAGATCAGCTAGGTTTTTCGTAAAACGAACAACAGCTAACCGAATTCGGGGAATAAAATTCCGGTTCATAAAACTTTGTGCAGCTCAGTTAAAATTTCAGCTCAGGCATCCAAACAGGTCCAACTGTATTGGCTTACACAGATATGCCTTCAAAAGGGTTTAATAACAAAAAAGCTCTCTAGGAACAGATCGAGGAGACAACATTTGAAGTATTTTGCCTATGTCAGAAACTGTACAAAAGTTTTTCAAGTTTATTCACTTCAGCGTGATCGTTGATTGATTATTGTAATGAGTGTTTAGAGAGAACGTATGTGGATGAGGTTTGATTGTCTAAATTGATAAAGCTTTTTAGCCAATGATAATTGTCTGTTTCAAGGCGTGCCAGACATTGGGTTTTTTTTCTTTCACGGCGAGGTTTTGTGTTGCGAGGAATTGTAAGTTGATGCGGTTGTGTTACTGTGATTCTGAAGAATATTAAAATCTTGGTGAAATTGTGAAAAGTGTGGACGTCTTTCAGTCTTGTGTCCCCCATACTTATATGTTCTCGTTGGGCGCCCCTGATAAATCCGTAGGTTCACGTAATATATCAAACACGAGGAAGAGTGTTTCATCAGATATCCAAACCACGGTCACGGTAGTGATTTTCTTTGTTCTCTCTTGGTGAATTATTAATGAGTTTGAGAATGTTAAATCAAAGCAGTACCCAAAACAGTTTTTGCGTCAACCAAAAGAGGTACCGATTTTACTTTTTGCTGCAGAACTGTTATTTATTTATGTCTATAAAATTAATATATTGTATTTCAGAGAATGCGGGGGAAAATTTTTTTTTAAATACTCGAGAAAGGTATTGGAAATGTGAAAGATCACTTTCTTATTGTTAAATTGTAAGAATAAAATTCAATGCCTTAAGGCTGCTTTTGTAGTTTCACATTATGAGCTCAATACCATCTCAAAAACTCAAATATAGCATCCTCATTGTTTGTTGATGCGTTCAAGATCAGTGACTCAAACAAAACCAAGAGCCGTTTATGTGGAAAAAGAAGTTGTTCCCGGCGGAAGGGTTGCCTCGTCCGATTTTTAAAATCGCCACAAAGTGAACAGTTTATGGAAGAAAAGAAAAACTATGTCTCAGGAAACAGGGTGACCGAGGGTACCTTACTTTTCAATGTCGCGTAACGCAGGAGAAGGACAAAAGAGCGTTTTCTTTACAAACAACTTCGCTTCAGTATTTCGAGGGGCAACTCCAAGCCACTTTGCTTACTAACCAGCCATACCCACCTCCCGTTTTTCCTCGAGAGGAGGGGGGGGGGGGGGTGTAAGACAACACGTACTAGTTTGATTCCTTTCGATTCTTTTAAGTTCCGAGGGTTCCGTTGATTAGAGCGCCATTTATTGTTCTTCTAAGGGCCGGGTCGCACTAGCGTAAAATGTTGTTTATTTTGCAAAAAAATCTGTCATCATATAGGGTTTGCTAGTGCGACCTCTAGTAAAAAAATTACAAAAATGAGCGGAATGCACGAAATGTTCAAAGATACCGCCACTTGAAATTGGCGAGCTCTAAACCTCGCCAAAATGTCACAAAACATCAAAAAAGCTTTTAAGACGTCAATCATGACGTAAATAGAAATCAATAGCGCGGTAAAATCAATTTTCTTGCGACTTTAGCGCCATTTTCTCGAGATGGATCCTATGTGGCCATATGCAAACTCTGGTGCTTTCAGTTACCTTCCATTCAATCAGCGAGCTTCCATCGGACAAGCAAATGATGTCAACCGTCCAGGAGTTCATTCGATGAGCCAGCCGACCTTCAGCCCTGCATATTCTGCACTGTATCCGGCGTACAACCCTCGCGGCTCTGGCTCTAGTTCCAACTCCAGCTCCATCGGCGAAACCCCTTCGCTGATCGAAGAAGAGATTCAGATAACAAGCCCTGCTTCAAGCAAGAGGTACGACAGGTGGACTAACGAACAACAGAGCTACTTGGTCCAGCTCTGGGCATATAAGCAGGACCAGCTCAATAGCAAGGATTCGCGAGTGGCGTGGCGGGACATTGCCGAGCTGATAAACTTGAAGTTTGCCACCGACAAGACAATCGATAAGTGCCAACGAAAAATGAAATATTTAATCGATGCCTACAAAGAGAAGAAAGAGTGGAACAAGAATCAGACGGGTGGAAACCTAAGGAAATCTGTGTTCTACGATGAGATCGATGCTGTTTTGGGGTGCCGTGACATCGTGACTTTGCGCCATGTCTTAGACGCAGGGGCTCATGATTCATCAATGCGATCGTCTTCCTCAGATAGCGAGACAAGCTCAGTGAATGTGATCCCAGAAATAAACCGGGAAAAAGAGACCATTGCTACGCCGAAGACTCGCACAGAACGAAAGAAGGGGCAAGGAAAACGAAAAAGGAAGTTGGAGGATGCCAACGATGAAGAGTACGAAGTGCACCACAAGCGCACTATTGATGACATCAAAAGTCAAGGAGAGCGGGTGGTTTCTTGTATGGAAAAGATGCAGGAAATGCAAATGCAGCAAATGCAGTTTATGAATCAGTTTATGGGGAATTTTCTCCAGGCATTTAAGGACAAGTAATTTGAAATTTACCGCTATTTTTATTATGTATATTACAAGCTTAAGCATGGCGTTGCTTTAATTTGCGTTACGAACTATACATCGTACAGGAAAAGACAATTATACTGACATTAAAAGGAAAATGAAATTTTAAATTGTTTTATTTCGGATAAACTAAGTATATTTTGCGTTTTTTTTCACTAGTAATAACAGATGTTCAACAATAAAATTAATTGCCATTTGTAGCATTGCACTGTTCTGATTATCATTGAGCCAGTAACTTTGTTTCTTCTAAATGTTTACTGTTTGGTAGCCTACGTACAAGTCGGATTTACCGATTAAACTTCTACTGTGACGATAATAAAAGCCAGGTTTACAAGGAAGAAATATATTCTTTTAAAATCTCCCTTACGTTATCTCCATCGTGCATTGTATTAACATCATCATCCGCGTTATCGTCACCATCATTTCCATCCTCGTCTTCCCATTCATCACCGTTCATTATGCAGAAGTTATGGAGTACTGCACAGGCTACTGCACTCTTGACTGCAAAGTCAATGCTACTGTCTAAACGCTTAGCTAAAATCCTCCATCGGCTCTTCAAAATACCAAAGGCACATTCTACAGACACTCTAGCGGCAGTCAGCTCTTTATTAAATGCAATCTCATCCCGGTCTCTAGTAGCCTCGGGAAATGGTTTCTGCAGCCATGGTACAAGTGGATAAGCGCTATCCCCCACCAGATAAGGCCGAATGACATGATGACCAACCTGTGCAGTGGGGTTTCTCAGAACTTCATCGCCTTCTGCGCGTCTGTACAACGTGCTGTTCCTCAATACTCGTGCATCGTGTAGGCTGCCAGGAAATCCCGCAGCAAAATCGAGGAACACTTTTCTACCGTCCACTACCCCTTGGACTATGAAATCATGTTGATGATATCGACTGAAATAGTCCACGGCGCTTTCAAGGGGTGCCTTTATCTGAATATGGGTGCCGTCAATAGCCCCGGCAATATTGGGAAGATCAGAGAGTTCGGCAAATGTTTCAACACAAGCTCTAGTCTCTGCTTCGGTAACTGGAAATTTTATGTACTCATTTCTCACTTCAAACAGCGCTTCAGTAACATCTTGCACTGCTTCAATCACGGTACTTTTCCCTACACCGAAGGTAGCGCCTATCGTTAGGTATGAGTTTCCATGTGCAAGACGGTAAAGCCCGAGGGCAAGTACCTTCTCTGGAGGAATACAGTCACGCAGCGCTGTGTTTTGTCTCAAAAGAAATGGACGCAGCACATTTAGAAGCACATCAAACGTATCCCTCGTCATTCGAAGTTGACTTTTGAAATACATCGCAGGAATTGCTCGGTCCCTGAAATGTATTTCAAACCAAGACACATTTGGTCTTGGCAATCGCCAACGGTATGGATTGGGTCGTCTTCGTCGTCTACGTTGCCGGACTTGGCGCTCGTACTCCAACAGCGCCAGTTGAGTATTCAGGTTATGAAGACTGTAGCTAGCATACATATTAAAAGTACTTGCAATTCTAACCTCCATACATTTTAAAAGAAATATCATTCCAAGGAAAGCGAAAGCTGCCCGTTGTGGTTCCATGTTGTTGTAAACAGCGTGATTATGTGACTCACTTTTGGCGGGAGATGAAATTTTATCTTCTTCTGTTGACACACGGTTGACATAACTAGTTGACTGTGCGACCCAGACTTAACAAAACATTTTTTTACCGGAAACAGAAATTTGAGCGAAATATTATCTCAACAAAACCAATTTTATCCTGTAGTGCGACCCGGCCCTAAGTGCTTTACATGTAAGAAAGAGGAAAGGCGGGTCGACCTTGTATCACCTCAGAATTGGAATCAAGTCGAGTCTTTTTCAAATTCTGTTTGCAACTTCTGACATGGTCAATTGCTTCTCAAAACTCATCAGAATCGCCCCCCGGAAAGTTCTCAGAACTTTCGAGAAACGGGCCCCTGCTCGGGCGGCAATAACATGTATAGTGTTTAACTTGATCTTCCAGAGATCTGGTGATCCTAATTTCTAGGCCTGTCGTGGTCTTTGATCGGCGGATCAGGACTACCTAGGAGTTCCTTGGTGATCACAAATTGAAATATTTTTACCAGAAGTTCTCGTACCGACGTGAATGAGAATCTTAATCCTACGAGTCGGTTCAGTATGGATAATCGACCATAATTATTCTTTGGACCCTTTGTTCTGTTCACGGATATCGATCGATGCCACAAGTGCGCCTCATTTTGGATTGAATCGTGTTTTCCCGCGGGTCGACCGCGGGTCAGCACGGGTCAAAGAGTGCTCACCGAAAAGGACTGAGAATGAGAGTGTGGCCGTAAACAACAAACATGGCTGCGGCTGCCATGTCTTCACGCGCGCTCCAGTTCAGAAGAGTTTGCTGGTTTAAATTCAACGTAACACGCCTCCCTGGATGCCACTTTTGTTCCGCAGATGGCAACAACGTAGATCAATCACAAGAGAATCCTTCAGGAAAAAAGCTCGACTTGGTTGTGTCATGTTTAAGAGTGGATCGTGTGATTGCGAGTGGGCTCGGCATTGGTAGAAGGTTTGTGTTTGTGAGGAGTTATTGGAAGGCATGTGAAAAAAGATGGATAAATGACTAAATGGTAGCGCTCTTCCTTCTATGAAGGTATCCTTGCGACTGAATGGCGAAAGTGGTGTTTCAAAAATATACACATGCATGTCTGACCAAAGTTTAGTCAAATATCGTCATCTGAACCAGCTGGGGTACCACCAAGCACCCTCTTTTGAATTTAGTCAGCAACCAATTCCATTTTAGAGCATGCAGTACATAGCAAACCAAACTACAGCTCTGTAACAATGCTGGGTGTTATGCGTCCATGAAAATAATGTGAAACACCTAGTTAAAATAAGAGTGATGTGAAATTTATTTATTTTTGGTGAAATACCTGTCACCCAGTAGTCAGCAGAGGGTGCATTCGTGTTTTAGTTTTTATTTTTATTTATTTTATTTATAAACTTCGCCAGAGGAAAAAAAAAACATCCCACACTGGAGATCTGCCAAGAGTTTTGAGGTTATAAGCCAAATGGTAGTTGAAACTAACCCAACCGCCGTGCCAACTTCGTCCCCCAGACTCCCACTCCCCTGCCTGTAGACTGACTACACTGGGAGAGAAATTCCAGATATTTTTGGATAACGGCAGTTCATTTAAATGGTACAAGTTTTCAAAAGCCAAGGAATTATTCTTCTTGCCAACACCTATGACTGAGGTTGTCTTACACCAGGTAGTTCCTCTGCAGGGTTTGCACGGGTCATGGAAAACCTGGAAAGTCATGGAATTTTAGAATTTCATTTTCCAGGCCTGGAAAGTCATTGAATTTAGGTGTGAGTCATGGAAAGTCATGGAAAATGATGTTTATTAAAAAGTTTAAAATAAATGGTTTTTTTTTTTTTTTGTGAAGAAAATGGTAAAAACATACCCAAAATGAACGATGATTTCCAAGAAAATGGTCAAATTTTGGTCGTGGAAAACTTGGAGAAGTCATGGAAAATAATGGAATTTCAAAAGTTCAAAAGAGTATGAACCCTGCTCTGTCTTATAACACTTTATGCCAAAGAATGAGGTTGTGCACCAGTGCGCCAAGTAATTTGGACACCACCCACGCCAAACATGTTTGGTGTAACTTTACTTATATAAAATGTAGCCTGGCCCAGTAGTTTTCATAATGGCTCTTTTACAAGAAAAAATTCAGCATGTCTCAGGCATGGGACAAAGAAAAATAACTGAGTAGCCAATGGGAGATGATCCCATGATAAGTTTTCTGTAACCAACCAGTGTGTGAAATCCTGTGAAAGGTTGTGGATTAATGACACCTGTCAGGGTCTCAGACGTTTTTTCTCTTGTCCTATGTCCGTGACACATTGAAAACTTATTATTAATATTGTTACTGTCAGAATTGTATTGATTTAATTTATACAGAAAAGCAAGTGACATGATTGCTGCCAGAAACCTATTCGTGAACAAAGCCAACTGTAAAAAAGCATCTTTGGAAGTAAGTTTCATTTTGTGAGCCAGAAGCCGAAAGGTCCTTGGTTCAACTCCTGTTGGGAGAATTCAGATGCCATATGGCGCAAGACGCAATTTTGAGCTCAGTATTTGGTCAATTTGTGTGAAATTTGCACAACCAAAAGATCTTTGAAAGATCTATAAATTGAAGGCATAAAATCATGCCCCCCTCCTATATGAGACTTGATTTACCACCCCTCAAACTTTTGGATTTTGTTTCCTTTGTACGTTAAAGGTCCAGTTGATATCTTACAACAAGCAATGCACTGAGAGCTGTACATTAAGCTATAGTTTAGGGGGATACCCAGTATGTACAACGAATAAGAAAATTTTCAAAGTTTTTCTTCTTTCGTTTTGGACTTTTCTCACTCTAATATGTGACCTCCTCCATCTCTGTTGGTGTGATTTATAGCACACTCCAGAAAATACCTTTTAAATGGTATATCACATGCGGTCTCCCAGTTCATAATTAGCGATTTAGAAAAATTCGCTATTTCCCTCGGACAGGAAAGGGTTAAAAAATATACCTGAGTGTGTCACTGACCACTGAAAAAATACATCTATCAAAATACAGATTTTCTGAACCCAGTTTAGACCATTAAGGATGGTGCCTACTTTTGTACTGCGCATCCGTTCTGCGCATCTTCAGATGGTCTGAGAAAGTCGGATTTCTTAATGGCAATGCCTACTTAAACGGAGATATGTTTGTGCAGTTTATAAGTATGTGGGAAAAGCAAATCTTGGTAATGGTGTTTGGGATATAAAAAGAAAATTAGGGGTGACCTTGCATTTTTCAGACTGAGATAATTAAGCTTCAATTTGGGGAAAAATGCCGTACATTGTCTTGTATTTTAGAGCATTTTTAGAATTCTTGTTGCTTAGTTACGCCCAATTTTGGATTCCCATGGATGTAGCTCTTGCTAAGATCTGCTTTTTTCCCACATAGCCATAAACTGCACAAAAATTCCTCTGTATTAGCTGTAGGCACCACGGATGCCCTATATGCCACACCAGTGTGATGGGCAGTAAGTATTTAAAGTAGGTAAGTAATAATTATTAGTAGGCACCATCCTTAAAATATGTAATTCTGATGCCCATTTTTGGAGTTCATGAGCTTCAAATCCATACCCATTTTCACAACTCAACTTTAAATAATAAAATATTCATTGGAAGAGAAATGCATGAAATTCAAATGTTTTAACTGCAGACGAAACAATTTAAGTTCTAAATGAGAGACCATCGCACTCATGTATGCAACTTTATCAGCTGCAAAAAGGAAGCATGAAAAAAATTTGGGTATGAATGGGATTTGGATCTGCTTAAGTTGCTTCTGAGTGAGTGGGTGAGTGAGTGTACATAACAACGATGGCCTGTCATTTCTTAATCAGCCGTAAATTGGTGCCCTATTTTCAGACTACTAATAAACTAGTAGTAGTCAAACATCAGGGAGTGTGTTCGATGATCTTGATCTCCTTTCTCAATCTCCTGCTCCTCCTCCCTCCTCTCTCCTTTGCCAAGTTGATGATGATGTCATCTGCCCCTGCAAAATCTGCGGGGGATGCCAGATATGCATCCCTAGATCCATTTATTCGTTGATCGACTGTCCCATACAAATTATCTTCACTCCAATCTGTATTAGGAGCACGTTGTTTCTACGTCAAATGCAGTTATTATGCTTTGGTCTGCATCAATTTATGGCCTGGGGGATATTGGTTGTGCTGGGCTTTATGGTAATGATTATGACTTGCATGGATTTTAACTTGTTAAGAATTAACAAAATTATCCTAATCAAGAATGTTTCTTTTTCTGATCCCATAGGTGAAAGAAGGAGATGAAATAGACATCACCAAATCTAAAGAAAGCAGTGAAGTAGAACTTTCCCGGTTTACAGTGTTGACAATTGATAAAAATCAGACAAAGAAAAACAAACGGCGCCTCAACGGGATCAGGTTTGGAAGGATCACAATACCCAGGGAAGAATTTGATGAACAGTACACCCAGCCTGTCGATTGACAAGTTCTTGTCTCTACAATGGAAAGATTGTTCATGCACAGAGCTACAACCAGTGGTGGAATATCTTTCTTTTTGTTGTTAACTGGAAATGGGAGCTTTCATTGCAGGGTGGAGGAACAGCAATTTATGAGATAGTGAGCAGTGACGAGATGGAGGGACAACTTAGATAGTTTCCTAAAGCACTGGCACCGTGTCGCACAAAACGTGGTCCAGTGGAGGTCAATGGGGAAGGCCTACATCCAATGATGGACATTTAGCGGCTGAAACTGAACTGAGCAGTGGGAGAAATAGAAAGCACTCCTGAATGGTGCAATATTGCTTCATAAGAAATGCAAAACTGCCAAAGGAAGGGTTGGGAACAGTTATAAGGGAGCTTAAGCAACGACGACGGCGACGACAACGATACAAAATAATAGGTCTAATGAGCGAAAACAATTGCCTGCTCTGCATGTGCGTCTTACATTTTGGTACATTTCTTTGCTGTCCTCTGCAAAACACAACGTGAAATGACCAAATTCTAGTTTTTTTGGAGAATGTGAGCACACTACAGTGAATTTTTCATTTTCTCCCTTAACTTGAATGCCATTCCTACCAATTTGGTTCCTGGATAGATCGCCGTTTCTGTAGAAGTTGAGCGAGTTGAAATAATCGCGAAAAAAGTTATATTTTCAGATGATGTTTTCGATACAATTGCCTTCTTCGCTGCTTAAGCTCCCAAGTAAAAGGTATGAGAAGTAGGGAGTTCAAAGCCTTATGAAATGACCCCCACTTATCAGTGTCAAATTTTTGAGGTCATTCTCAGTGTAGGTGATTCAAGGCTAAGTTGATCTCAACATTGTTGTGTTGTTTCCCCAGGCAAGAAACTTTACTCCACATTGTCCCTCTTTGCCCATGATTATCTTGCGATGGACTAGCAGCCCATCTGTTGGGCAGCAGTAATCTGACTCCTGGCTGCTTCATGTTGCAGGAAAGGGTTTACGTTCAGCAGTATAGTTCCAGCTCTGCCCAGAAGCTTTCTACTTTTTTATTTCTGCTGTTTCATTTTTTATTTTAAAAATGGTAGAAACTAAGTGCGTGACCATGTTTACCCTATAGTTGCCGCTCACTGTTTTCATTTTGAGTACCTAGGTCAGATTTTTTTTCAATCAATCAATCAATCAATCAATCAATCAATCAATCAATCAATCAATCAATCAATCAATCAAATAACAATAAACTTTATTTATCCACGGTAGACATTAAAGCTAGAAAGCTTATGGGGCTGTGCCAAAAGGAAAAAGATAAAAATACAAAACTACCATCATTACCATCATAAAATCAGTAACTAATTTAATACATACTACAATATTACAAGTAATTATTGAAATAGCATCGGGGTATTTACACCACAAGATCATAACAACATTCTTGCTCTACCACTTGCTCCATATCTCAGATATTGCACTATTCTCAGCTATGTACTTAACTTTTTTCAAGAAAACATAAATGCGAATCTCCCACTTGCCGTTTGCCACGAACATGATTCTTAATCTATCTAGTGGCGAGGCTTGACCGACGTAAGGTGCCTCGACCGGCTGTTTAAAACGATGAAGTATTCTACTGTACAGACTTTATGACAAACTTATCCCAAGTGTGAACTGGACATTCTTACTACTGGACTGTACATGTGTATGTTCCATTTTTAACAACTTTTTGTTGAATCCAAATGCTGTTATCAAGTATTCAATATTCAAATGAAATAACTAATAGCAAAAACAACAACAAATGAAATAAAATAAAACAAAGGCAGTCCAGCCTGTCAATCTCACCTTCTGCTTACGCACATGAAAACTGCCTTGTGATTATCAGTTTGGTTATTACCCAACTCCACCAAGTACTTTTAAATAATGCACAAAACGAGTACAAATATTTAATAATAATAATAATTATTATCCCGTGAAATCATGTGGAATATGATTGATACTTAGGAGACAGGGCCATTCAGGGTTTTCAACTGTTTTGTAAAGTAGCGGACATACTTCTGAAAGCACCGGACGTGAATGTTTTCTTGGCGCCGTATTAAGGCGCCTCGCGAGTGCCGAAGGCGCAAGCACCTAGGGGGGTCTGGAGGCATGCTCCCCCAGGAAATTTTTAAAATGAATACTCAGAAACGCCATTTCCAGCATTTCTGGAACCAAGGAAACAATGCTGGCAATGCTGGCGCTCACTAAAATTCTCTTTAAAAAGTAAATTACTGAATGAAAATGGTCAGTTGGTAGGGGGATCAGTAAGCAATAAGCAAAGAAAAAAGAGTTATATGGCCGTTTTGAAGAATGTAATTGATTATTCTGTTATCCTCTAGTCAGTATGTTCATGAGATGCGTTAGTAAGAAAAATATATAATACAGTAGTAAAAAAACTGGCCAATATTGATCTCAAAGTACCGGCCATGGAATGGCAAACGACCGGACGAAACGTCCGGCCTCTGGCCACTACAATGACTTGGCTAAAATTGGAATTTTCAACCAGATTGAGCAGGATAAAATTGTTTTATTATTCATTCACAACACATTGATAACAAAGCACAGTTATATTGCAGAAAAGCTGGAGATGATCTTCTGAGGTCATTATTGTTTAAAGCGCACTGACATTTTTCTCCCCGACACAAAAAATCATGTATATTGCAGGATATCTGTTGTGTATATGGATGATGAATATTGAGGACCATGACCATGATGCATATTTGGGCACTTTTACAATGTGTATATGTAATCAAACGAGGCTGGATTAATTTTCATGCAACACTCGAATCTCTTTCCGGTGGCCAAATTATCTTTACCAACTCTGTTGATAAACCAAACATTCTTTTCCACTCCCCACCGACGCAGCACCACATTTCCTTTAGAAACTAAGTAAACCCCCTTATACTTTCCTAGTATTTCTAGTTTTGTTCTAGAATTAAGACCTTTGAAAGGACAAACAGTGTGCCTTCAAAACTGGCCTTATTGCCAATGCATTTGTGAGTGAAAAGTCAGGCAATTTTATTTATCATGATGAATGGTTACCCTGTAATGTGGTGTACATCCAGTAAAACTCATTATTTTACAACCTTTTGCAACCATCAAACTACTGACCTGTAGATTAAGCCTATTGAAAATCACAAATGACAGATGAAACAATATTAAACCCTTTTTACATCTAACTGATAAGCCCACAGATTGGTAATGTGTAGTTCCACAAAAAATTCATACTCAACCCATGGAAGGTCATCAGACATTCCTAGGGGGAGGGGGGGGGGGGTCTTAAAAGTCAAACTTTTAGAAGCAAAGTATGAAGTTAAACTGGAATTTCCTGGGGGGGGGATGGGGAGGGGGGGTGCAAAACGAAAAACCTTTTGTGGGGGGAGTATGGATATTTTCTGGAACTGCACAATGTTCCTTCACTTCACATATCTTTAAAATAACAAGAATCTCAAAATTGTATGTAGTTTTGTGAAATATTAATTGACAATAAATTCAATAAATTGTTTTGTTATTCATTGAGGCTGGAATATAAGCTTATAAATAAGTAAATCCTCCTAAGAGGGTCGTACAGGGGTATTTGCGTGATGCATGATTAGCTGATTTTATTTCCCGTGAAATGTGAATGTAATAAATTATTCCTTGTAATCCGTGACCTGAAGGTTTTGCATGACCCGTGAAGAGCTTGAAAACGAAATTTTCATTTCTGTGATCCGTGATTTGCTATTTTTTCTGTTCGTGAACTGTGCAAGAGATCCCCCCTGTACGACCCTCTCCTAACATGGAAAAAATTTCACTTCATTTTCTACTTCATTGTTTTAGATGCAGCCAAAGTAACACTGCAACACTTAGGCTATGTCTACACTATGCTGGATAGCATTTTATGCCATTGTGAAAAATAGTCCGGCCTGGTGTGACCAGAAGTGGCCCAAAACTGCGGACATGTTTCCACTAGAATCCACGGCTCCTCCTCGTTGACTTCCGTTTCGGTTCAATTCTCTATTCGCACTACTCATGAAAGTGTCATGAAACCTACTGATATGTGACAATTTACCTTCATGCCTTCAAGACTAAAGCAGCGCAGCATCACACCAGCGCAAAGATCGATCCAGGATCGATCCAACATCGTCATTTTGTGTGTGAAGGAAAGCCCTTTCTGATATGGTGCAGGCAAATGAGCTATCCAATATAGTGTGTCAGGCTTTTACGAAATTCAAAATATTTTTCCCGTGACGTGTTAACATCTGACGGGACTACAAAAATTTTCCATTGTTCATCTTTAGGATGGGTTTTCTCACAAACCAATAGGAATAAAGAAAAAGCCTGACACACTTTGTTAGCCTATTATCTCCTGATTGATATTGCGCAGTCTGTTTGGTTGTGTGCCTTTACGTGAGAGTGAGTAAGTACACCTCGCTAATATTGAGTTTGCAGGCCTCTGAGCGCTTATGTATCCAACAAAATAAGAAAAAATTGATATAAATTTCCGCAAACTTCAATTTATCAGCTTTACAGTGATATATAGTTTTCCGTGGTTTTATCGAAAGCAGCACGCGTACGCTAGATTTCCCTGAAGGCACTCGCGAAACATGGAAGTAACCTTAAGACAAAATCAACAGAATCTTTATCTATCCTTTCTTGCGGACCCTTGTACAGCATATCGAAAAGTACCAAAGCACAGCACTGCTCCAAAGCTTGCATTTGGGTCGTCACACTTGAAGTGTCTTACACAGAGTCAAAACTTAGAACTAATTTGTAGAGCAGGATTAAAACAGCATCAAAGGACAGTACGTATTACACTGTATATACAGCTGTTTCGACAAAGGTTGTCCAAAAAAAGCGTATGCGACAATTATGCCGAAAGGTAGTCTGGGAAATACCCAATAAATTTGAATAAAATCTCGGAACCCATAAATGCCTCAACCGTACAGCAAAGACTTGAGATGGCAAAATAGCTGTATATAATACTGCTGAAAAGCTTTCAAAGAGTGGTCATGCTTTAGGATTTCAGTTGCAGTATCAACAAAATGGAACACCAGAGATCACCTACACAGCATAATAAACAGTACCTTTTCAAAAGTCTGTGGACTGACAGTTTTCAATATTATTGATACAGAAATATACATGTACTGTACATATCATTCAGGGTACAAAGTTGTTGAAACTGACAGACCCATCTTGTTTTATCTAAATAGCAGTTCCTCTTTCCAGGTTTTGCTTGATTTCCGAGGTAAATGGATCATAAAATCTGGCTAGTTTCTGGTTGAATTTCATGTTTCGTTCATTGATGTAATCAATGTCTGCTTCATCCTGATGAGCTCGCCGACGGCTGTACTTCTCTCGCTTTTCAATCCTGCAAATAAGAAAATTAAAATAAATACTTTTAAAACAAATCCACTCTTACAAATATTAGAAACTCCGATGCCTTCTGTCTACCCTATTGTCTAAGTAACATTAAGAATTAATTTCTGTCTTTTTCAAGTACCCAAATATTTAACAATTATTTGCTTGATAATGAAATATTGTCAACTTCTACTCTCTTATGACTAAAATTATTAATGACTATGAATAATATTAAATCTCCAAGCAAATTTATCTAGTTTAAGTCTCAGTTCTTTCAAGAGTAGTCTTAAAACTTACCTTTTTCAGCGTTACTTTAATATTATTGTTATTTAACAAATAGATTCCATTTTGCCGTGGGTCTGTACTCTGATAACGCACAGATGACGTCAAAACGTGGTGAGAACAAAGAAGTACGCTACGAGCCGCAGGTGAGTAGCGTGACTGATGTTCTCCACCACGTTTTGACGTCCTCTGTGCGTTATCAGAGTACAGAGCCATGGCAAAATCGAATCTATTTGTTTTATACAATAACCAAGGCATTTCAACACATTTTGTAAGCGAGCATTGCGTTGCCTGAGCTGAGTCAAAGACTTTCCAGCAAACTCAGTTTTAGACTTCTACACAAATGCGATTATGATCTTCTAAATTAGAGTATAATCTGAAAGAATTTCGCTAACAATATTTTCAAAACTAACCTTTATTCCAGAAGGAAATCCTGACCCCAAAATATTACAGCATGTAAGTCGGTTCAGTGCGATTTGCAATCGATTAACTCGCCATTACCGGATTTCTATCAGCGACATATTTTTACAAATATTTGCTTCCTTTTCACGTCACAACAAAGTTCTAGCTTTTTTGTCCTCGTTAAGATCACTCTCAACGGTCTTTGTCCAATTTTTTTATCGGGCAGTTTTCCTTTCCTGCGAAAATTTGCCTGTGTTTGTCCGCTACTCGCAAAAACAGTTTGCAAAACTTTGTTGACCAGTCTCTCTGGCTGGACTCTAGACTCTGATCACGTGCGCCGGTCACACCACTCGATGACGTCAATCGTGCGTCTATACTCTAATCACACACTCCTCTAGACCAATCAAAACGCGAGTTTTACACAGTTCATTGTATAAAGTTTATTAATCTTTTAGTTTCCTCGAGCTTCGCTCTTGGAAAACTGTTCGCTTCTCGGAACAGATAATGTACCGCAGACAAATATCTGAGCATATTTTCGCACCAAATGGCGGCTACTGTTTATATATTATTAAAGGAACACGTCGGATGAGAAATACTGTACTGCAGAAAGGGAATACCACTGGTCGCAGCCAGAGGTACATCTTGCCATCAATTCGCCCCAGACTTTGTTTCAAACAATTCACTTACTGCTTTTCCAGGTCAGAAACCATTCTGTCCACTGCCGCCTCGGGAACTTTACCTTCTCCACCGTAAGTTACGTCATCTACACTGGGGTACATGGCCTCCCCTCTGCAACAAACAAGGTACAAACAACACCTGTGATGTCTGTTCCAGTCTAAAGCTGATTGGAGATTCAAGCCTATTGTTGTAATGGCAAAAAAATCTCTTGAAAACTCTTTAGCACAAAGCATATTTCTCTAAGTCTCCATCTGTATAAATAATTAAAACTTTAAAAATCACAATATTTAAAGAGATAAGCCATTTCATCTGTAGGTCGTTTTAAATCATGTCCTCCTCTACAAGCAAAATCATTTTTATTTATTAAACAAATATTACTTTTTGTGGAGGAAGGAAACTAGAAAACTAGGAGAAAAACCCTTGGAGCAAAGAAACAATAATATATAATTTGACAACAAACAACAGTCACAGACATGGAGCTTAAGTCCAGGTTTCAAATTCAAGACATGTTATGTAGAGGCAAGTTCTCTGATCAATGTGACATCCATGTTCTGCAGTACACTGTGAGGTTACCTGTAGCACTTGTTCATTGCATGAAGGTTTTCATAACAAACTATAATTTATGTACATAGACACCTTTAACCGTCTGAGCTGAGGAAGACAATTTGCAGGCGAGTATCTCAACATCAACATGGAGTAACAAATGAATATTGTCACGTAATAACAAAATAATTCAGTAGACCACCAGGAGAGTGAAATCAAGTGAGTTTGTGAAGGGAGTTTGTGCACTTTGGAAACAAAAATGCGAGCCTTGAAAAAAGTTAACTTGCATTCCCACCTAGTCCATCAATGGTGGAGACACCCATCGACAGTTTTAGTACCCTGGGTTGGTAATTTATAACAAAACTGGAATATTATTATTATTTTTTAGGTTTCTGTTATAATATAGAAATTAAATGATTTAGCATTATTGAAATGATACCAAATCACTTCCCCTTTAATTTGATGCTATCATGATATTAATGCTCTGACATGACCAATCATGAAATTGCCACCAACCTGCAGAGACCATTAACGTACAGTGCATAGTATTTATTTCATACATGTACCTGGCGGGTTTAAACACTTGTGATACTCACAAATCAATGATCCACAATGAATTGTTACCCAGGTTTGCACTTGTGCGGTTAATATGCACTTACTTTTGTTCTTTCTCTCTCTTGTATTCATCTGCAGAAGGCTTCATTTGTTTGGTGAGTCTTTGGTACTGTCTGTATTGAGCTGCAGCAAAGCCTGGGTCATATATAAAAAAAAAACACATTAAAACATTTTTATTTTTGCCTTTGGGGCATTTAAGTGGAGGTGGGTGGTGTAGTGGTTAGTCCATCCAGCCTTTTGAAGTCGTGCAAAAGGTAAAATTTACATAAATGTATGTTCCTGCTTCTTAAGTCTTCCATTGTAAATTTTACCATTTGCACGACTTCAGGTTATGATAAATATTCAAAACACGTGAATAGCAATGAAATAGACCCGGACAAACAAAATATAACTCTTGTTCGGAGAAAGGGAATAACGACTGAAACTTGAACAAGATTCTATCTCCTTATTTAACACTGGTTTTGGTTCTTGAGCCTAAAACTTGCGCGAATGTCGAAAAGAATTCTTACTCTAACCGCTTGTAATTTAACAGAAAAGTCTGTGGAAGCATTTTAAAGATATCTCGATTTATACAAAGTGGGAACTTTTATCATTCATCTGCGCTTTATTTCAACTGTTTTCAAACATAACTATCTTAAAATCGGAGACACCCATGAAGCTCAATATACATTTGAATGGTTTTGCTATGAGGAGAGACCTTTTAACAGAAAAGGCAAAGTGTCAATTTTTATTTTGCCAGAGATATTGGTGAAAAATATAACCATAAACGAAATCACCCGTAAAAATTGATTTATTATTTACTTGAAAACGCTGAACTTTCACAGATTTGTTTCTAATTTCGCCTACAAGTGTTCTAGATTGAGTAGTTTAACTCCCTAAAGTTTCGTCATAAAGTGTCTGACTATCGGTAGATTTTGAGATAATTGACAATGTTTGAAATGAAAGGCTATGCACTACTGTTGCTATGGTGATAGTTGTTGCTTGGAAACCGATGAAAAATTAACTTTGCTCATATGTTGAAATGATGATGTAGTATGAAGGAGATCGAAGTTTATCTTCTATGCGAGATTGTAATTTCAAAACTTCCACTCTAAGTCCAGAAAAACTGCTGCGAGCCTCCTTAATTTCTTCATGTAGTAATGGGAATGATGAAAAATATATTAATATGGTAAATGTAACTTGACTCAAATCACCCCTTTTATGATATAAATTGATAATTAAAACTCACACCCGGAACACTGCATTTCCAACCAGTGTCTGGTGTCCCTACCACATGTATTTCAAATTGTCCAGTTTTGTCTTTTCAACAATAACAAACTGGCTTAAAATTGTCACAATGTCTTGTCCTTGGCAGTAATTATGGAGTAAATTCAACCTCGTTCACTATTTATCAAATTCTTTTCACTCCTGAGCTAGGTTGGTGGTTGTTTCATGACAACAACTTGGGGGCATACTCAAAGGATAGCACTTAATCAAAGATAGGTTCTTAATTGAGGAAATACAGTAGTAAGACTAAAATGTGAGTAATACCTGAAAAGCCTTGATCTGGATTCTTCTTCTTTCTTTTCCTCTCAAGTCTGTCTGCATCTTCAGCAGTTACCTCTAACATTTTAACTCTGTCATAATTCTCTCCACGAGATTCAGCTTCCTGGTACAACGTGGAAGAAAATCGACACATAAACACCCAATAAATTGAAAAGAAACTACAGTATTCTATAACAATTTATTATAGTACATGTATGCTTTTCCAGGATTTCTCTAAGGTTGTGACAAGACAACATCTCTTCTGACCGATCCTAGGGTCTGATTGGATTATGACTGAAGGCTCACTTCCAAAAGCACTGCATTTTAAGTAATCATTTTGATGAAAACAGATTACTTGCCATTACATGTATATGTTGTGGTTTAATTTTATTTTGGTTTTAAATTTTTGAAACCAGTTTAACTTTTATTTTCCTTTGTGCAGTATTCATTACCATAATCTTAGACAAAGGGAAATAAAAATCAAAATGGTTTGAAAATTTTTAAACCAAAACATCTTTGAAACACAACATATATAAAGCAACCCTGATTATAAATATTACACATAACACATAATCACAGAGTAGGCATGGAACTATGTTTCCAACATAAGAACCAGTCTTTGTGTATGTCAGGTTAGAGTGTATTCAGAGAAATTTGGACGCCAAGCCAAATCAGCACTTACGTTCTTTTTGCACCAGGCCCTTCATATGTATGTTAACTTGCAACTGCAAATTGCAGGGTTGTATTAATTTCTATACAGTGGCAATCTCTGAATACTTCCATCATTTTGTATTGTTACCAGCCTACTATTAAAATAATAAATGTATTTACTAAGCACCTTTCTGGCTTCTTCCTCTTTGTTTTCCCATTCTACTCGTCGCTGCATAGCTTCCCAGTTTGCAGGCAGTTTCTTTCTTCGATCTTCTTCAGCCACCTCTTGGTGATTTAATTTACGAGCCTCATTCTAGGACAAAAAAGAAAACACTTTTAATTACAAATGAGAAAAAATCTTGGCTTCTCTGACTTAAAAATGTATACTGTTCCCATAGATAAGATTTTACAACTTAGTAAAGTTCAGATTTAGTTCATTTCAGCTTTGCTAAAGCCACAAGATAATACATGACTGTATAAAAACGTTCCACTCAATACAACAGTTTTACAAACCTAGTAACCTTGAACGCCATCTTTCTTATACATGTTTTTTGCTTCAATTGAGTATTTAAGATCAATATACCCTAGTAGGAATCTTTTAAATTCTCTTATACCAGTCCGTTCATGTGAACTACCCATCTCTGTCATAGAAATATGTAGTCACAGGATAAAGCTTGTTCCCTAAAACTTATCCCATGAATTCAAACCTGTTTGATTCAAACTGGTTTGAATTGGAAGGAGTACTGTCACAGACTTCTCCAGTCGCTGTGAACCAAATGAAAACTTTACCAACAGTCCGTAATCTCTTATAAAATCTTTCATCCACAGTTCCAATATATCAATCTTCATATATTTCACGTCAAAGAACAATCAGGAAACAATTCTCTGGGACAAAGTCTTGCAAAAAGTGCCCACAACCAGTCCACTTCTGCATACACTACTGTATAAGGACGACCCCTTCACCACTCATAACTTGGACATCTCTTTGAGAATCGCTTAAGTAAAAAAATTGATAGACATAAATCATTTGTGGGTACTCTTATAAATGATTGCTTGATGTCAGAATATGGTAAAAAAATCTGAAGTTGTTGAATCATTCGCGATCGCTTGTGTCTTTTCACTCAGCGCCCCTAGCTTACAGCTCTGTCGTTAATTTTATCAGGCAAATGTTACGTACCATCCTCTGACATCAAACGCATTTTATGAGCAGCTCCCACCGCTCTGTCTTCTTTAATCACCATACACCTTACCCTTCTGAGATGAAGCTCCCGTAACCTCTTCATTCTTTCTGCTCGTTTTTCCTCAGCGGAGATCGATGAAGTAGAAGAACAAGACGGTCCGGCTGCTGCATCGTCAGAGCTGCCCGTTTGGCCATCCATTGCTGAGGTTCCACGCTACAAATGAGAAATATGAAGCTTACAACACCAGAAGCTAATCGTTTTCTTTAAACAGAAAGCTTAGTTTCTTTTAGATTAAAAATAAAACAGCAAGAAATATGAAATTTACTTCTTACTTCATCAACTTGCGATGCCATGATTTTAGAATACTTGAGCCTGCAGTATAAGGAGTCCAGTGTAATACAAATTTTCCAATATCCGTGTGTGTAAGAGTTCACGAAGAAGTCTTCATCCCAGGACCATCCGCGTGTCGTCACACTCTGTGCAATGGCGGCCAGTTCGGGATACAAAAATTCGGATGTCGTTATTGTTTCAGCAGGAAGGACACCGATTGGGAACTTGAATGGTTGTCTTAGTACTCTGAAAGCGCATGAGCTGGGTGCTTTAGTCATCCAAGATGTCTTGGCGCGTGTCAAGATTTCTCCCTCTGACGTGTCCGAAGTGATCTTGGGCCAAGTGTGTACTGCAGGTAATATCTGTGGCAATATTGCACATATTGTGAAATTGCAGATTTTTCCCTAGTTTTCGAAAACTAATGCCTCCGTTGTTAAGATATGAGTCTATTAAATCTCTTCATCTCGAACTTGTTGGGGTTGCAGGGTTTCTTATAAGGTTACAGAGAGGAGTAGCGGGCCTGTCGTGGGAGGATGCATGGGCGGGGTAGAGAGTAGAAGAAAAGAGAATAGGAGAGAGCAGGAATTAGGAGAATGGGGTATAAAATACTTCAGAAAGAAGCAATAATTATTTTTCACATGTACAGCAAAGCAGGTTAGACCTGCGTAAGTACTGTTGTAAATCCATCTTAAACACAGTTCTAAACTTAAACTTCAAACATTCATAAGGGCGATTTAGACGGTACGATTTTGCCTACGATTTGTCGCAAGCGACACGTTTACGCCATGCCTACAACACGAATCGCGTCGTGTAAATCAACCTGCAACATCCTTACGACAGACGCACACTACACGAAAAATGTCGTAGGATTTTAAAACATATTTTAAAATCCTACGACAATCCGGTAGGTAAAGGCAATGTCGAGTGGTGAAAGTTGTGTGCGATTTTTACATGACACAAGCAGAGCGCGCTTTAGAAATCGCATGCGACAGTCGTAAGAGAAAATCGTACCGTCTAAATCACCCTTTACGAAAACGAACTGACAACTGTTCAACACGCGTTCTCTAACTCTACTCAAACATGGCAGCCACAACAGTCTGTGGGGTGGCCCAAGAAAACAGTCAGGGACCCAGAATCCTGTGGGGTCCCTAATCAGTAACATTACAACTGATTACAACACATACATGGCTCCCCCCGTCCTTGGAGTGGTCCCTTCTCCTCCAGGCTGCATTTTATGTAGGTTACACTGAAGATCTTCTGCGTGGGTTTCCAAATTGCTTGGTTTACTGGTGCATGATCGTGGTCTTTGGCGTAAAGTGGCCTAAGATAGAGGTAATGCCTAGCTGTAGATTAACTCATAAGAGTAATGGCATGACAAGAAATTCAGCATGCCTAGTCTTCTGAAAACTTCCACCATTCAAACAAACTGTTTTTGTCGGAAAATATCCTGGAAATTCTCTCCTGGTATTGGAATTAGAGCGTAGAGGCGGTCAGCATAACATTTTCCTGGCCTAGGCACTTCGGCAGCCATTTGGCATGGAAGTACACGAGTGTGTGTATTCCTTCATTAAATTTTAAGCATCTAAAGTTGATTTATTCACAATTTTAATGTGGCAGAATCTGTCCAACACTCAATCCCGAATATGGAGGACCACAAGACTGACTTTTGTGTGGACATTATGCCCTTTGTCCTGTCTGGCCTGGGCGACCATACCAGATGACAAATATGCTCCTGTCAGTATAACTCTCCGGGTCGTTGAGGATTTTGATAGATGGATTGAAGTTAATAATTACCATGGTTACCTACCAGTAGCTATCTGCCATACAATATTTAGCTGGATTGTATGTGATATCAGAGGCCAATGCCCAAGGCTGAAAGATTGTCTGAAAAATTAACAGTTGACTGAGAAGCGAAGTGAAACTTTGAGGACAGTCTTTAACCTGAGGGTTTTATCGTCTGATATCCTAGTTTTGTGATAAAAACAGAAATTTTTAACCCCAAATCGTAGCTTTTTATTGCACGTGAAACACAAAGCAGCGGATAAAACATTGGAGCAATGTTTCCTGAGGGAATTCAAGGCCACATGCAAAAACTCCAGTGAATCTGAGCTAAAACAACAAAAATAATGAAATACACTAAGGTTGGTTATGCTCCCAGCCCTTCAGTTGATGAACATGTTAACTAACTAATTAACTAACTAACTAACTAACTAACTAACTAACTAACTAACTAACTAACTAACTAACTAACTAACTAACTAACTAACTAACTAACTAACCAACCAACCAACCAACCAACCAACTAACTAACTAACTAACTACATGTAACTAACTAACTAACTAACTAACTAACTAACTAACTAACTAACTAACTAACTAACTAACTAACTAACTAACTAATAATTAAAGATAAATTGTACAGTTAACCATTCCCAGTACAAACAATGTTTTTACTGGTTCAAATTATGTTACCTTTTAGGACAAGGCCAGGGTCCTGCGCGTCAGGCAGCAATACACGCTGGAATTCCATCATCAGTTCCAGCTTATGGTGTTAATATGTTGTGTGGCTCTGGTTTAAAGGCAGTGGCTTTGGGTTACCAAGCTGTTTTGAGTGACACGGATGCTGTCATAGTTGCTGGTGGTCAGGAAAGTATGAGCCAGGTAGGAACATTTTTTTAGTATCAGTATTTATCTCCTTCTTACTGGTTAAGCATTGACTAAACATCCATTGAGGAAGTGTTTTGCCTCAAGGTTAATTATCTAGTAAACAGGGTACCAGTAGCAAAGTAATTAACATGGCATCCTTGTAAAGCAGCTTTTAGTATACATGTGGTTAACAGTATTTTAGGTTAGTTAGTTTAGTTAGGGATGATTTTGGTTGTATTTTATCTTTTATCTCTTTATAATCTTTGCTGAAGGATTTACCATGTATAAATAAAGTTACCATTACCATTAGTAATTAATTTTTTCGTAAGAACATGTTCCAACATGGTCCTCATAAGCTATAGCTCATCCAAGTTATAATAAAATACAATGTAGATCTCCTTCAAAGTTGTTTCCAAATGGACTCATACAGCTTAACCCAGACGTAAAATAATGCACTTACTGAGCATGTCAGAAGATTGAAGCCAAATTTTTCCAGTGAGCTTGATAGGTGATGTCATCATATTCAGCTAAATGCTATGGTCAATTTGGAATGAGGCTTGGAGGTCTAGTATACAGTCGACTCCCAATAACTCGAACCTTCAAGGGAAATTGAAAAAGGTTCGAGTTATTTGGAGTAGAAAATGACCTGAAAGGAAAGGAAAATTGGTTCGAGTTAGCGTGAGGTTCAAGTTAGCAAGGGTTCGAGTTATCGGGAGTCGACTGTATAACTTTGATCATTTTTAACATAACATCTATGTAAGACCTGGTTTGAGGCTCAATCAATGATTCAGACTTGAACCAGATCTTACATAGACATTATGTTAAAATAAGCCGGTGGCAGTCAGTTGACTCTGTCTCAAATTGATGGCATCCTAATGCATACTTTAGGCACCACACTGTTGTCACATGAGGTCACCGTTGAAGATGGGTGATGTTAAACTTGTTGATACTATGATGGTAGATGGACTTGTTGATGCCTTTCATGAATATCACATGGGAATAACAGGTTAGGGGAATTAATTATAAATACCTTTAGTTAATAAGTATTTCCTTCTTTCAAGCACCCCCCCCCCCCCTCCGTCATGTCATAAAAAAAGCAAAGAGACTGGTGAAGGAAGAATCTTTATTACAAAAGTACAAATAAATTGATATGAAATGCCTTCTCTTGTTTAAGCCCTTCCATAGACCTTTTTCATAAATGGTGCCTGATAAATAATTCTTTTGTTTTCATGACAATTAGCCCTACTAGCTTCGTTAGTATGTGCAAAATTCAATAGAATTTTGACTCTAAAACAAGGTTAGTAGGGCTAATTAACATAATTATACTGAAAAGAATAATAAATTGGCCGCCATTTATGAAAAAAGGTCTATTGAATTTGCAACCTTTATAGAATGGCTCAGAAAGGAATTATGTCCAAGAAATTTATGGGGATGGAAAATCCGTTCTAGGGGAAGGTGTGGCAGTGGGGTCTTTGGTCGGAGGCCTAGCCTTTGCTGCCAGATTTTTTCAATTCCTTAGACAAGGACCAGGACTCCACTCCACATTGTCTCTGTGCTGCTTCAGGGCTAGTCCTGCAGTAAAAATAAAATAAATAATAAATAACTTTTATTTACCCTCGGCAGTGTTTAAAGCACAAGTGCTATTGGGGCCGAGCATTAAACTTCATAAAGAAATAATACAAATTGAAAATAACATGATTAAAAATCCCAACTGGCAGGAGGCAGACCAGCTGGCTATTTACAAGCGCGGCCGAATAGTTGAACTTGGGGCTACCAAGAAACAACTCCAGCTAGCGGTCAGAGCAGGGCTTGAACCCGGGACCACCGGATTTCGAGTCCGGCGCCCTAACCACTCGACCATGCTGCCTCCCTGGACAATTATCCCACATTCGGGGGGGGGGGGGTGGGGGGTGGGTTGTGGTGGGTGGGGGGGGGGCAAAGGGGTTAGTAGCATTACTCTCACTTGGTTTGAGCTACCTACACCAGGATGTGCTCATCTGGGATGTCTGTGGCTCATGTGCAATTTTACTTTTACTATATTTTATTATGTAGTAATAAGTGTGTGAGAGACAGTAGAAGGGTAGCAGGGTGGAAGGACATTCTGTAATCACGATTTTGGGAAGGGGGAGAAAGGGGAAGTCAAATAATACCATTTTGGTACACTTTAGCAACATATCATAGTCTAATCTGATCAACCAAGGTTGGCTGAACGTTACCAAAATGGTGCAAATAATGAGGTGTTTATCATATCATACTGTCTGTCAAATCTCAATTGATCTTCTTTATCTGAGAAAGAGTTTCCTTTCATCACAGTAACTCTGCTTGTTTCATAAATGTCAGTCTGCCGATGTGTCTCTTTAGTTTTGACTGTTTTGGCAGCCCACGGCATGTCCAAAATGGACCTATTGTACAGCGATTTTATTCTATCAACTTAGTTGTTTACATAAAGTGAGTGGAAAAATCTTATGACGGAAGTGTCACTAATAGGCAGAGGCCACCGGGGACGGGGTGGGAACCTGGGATAAAAGGTGTAGGCATTGAAATGTTCAGACCCCTTTTCCACAACCCCCCACCCCTAAGTAAAAATACATTTTGAACTTTTTAAGTAGGATGGAGAGAGATGTCATTTACATGCAGGCACTGATTGACTGTCAAATATATGACTTTTTATGTGGCTACTAGTAGTTGTCATTGTATGTAAGAAGAGAGGTTTTGTTCACAATGTTCTTATAACTTGCAGCTGAAAATGTTGCAAAACAGTGGAGTGTTAGCAGACATCGCCAAGATCAGTTTGCTGTTACATCTCAAAATCGAGCTGAGAGAGCACAGAAGGAAGGTCACTTTAATGAAGAGATAATCAGCATTCCTGTGAAAATAAGAAAGGGTAAATACAAGCAGCTCTTGCATTGCAGAGAGTCGTACAGGGGGGGTCTCTGGCATGGTTCACGAACAGAAAAAATAGCAAATCACAGATCACAGAAATGAACATTTCGTTTTCAAGCTCTTCACGGGTCACGCAAAACCTTCAGGTCATGGATTACTAAGAATAATTTATTACATTCATGTTTCACGGGAAATAAAATCAGCTAATCACGCATCACGAAAATACCCCTGTACGACCCTCATTGCAGACATTTTGTTAGAATGGCATTTTATCCCCTCCAAAATTCAATGTTGTATTTTCTATGGTACTTGCTCATTTGATTATTCCTAGATCTATGGAACATTCCAGCTTTCATTCACACGCATTAGTTTTCATTGTAGTTTTCAGTTTCAGCATCCAACGTCACGCCTTTTGACAATGCAACTTTTGCAATTTCTTCTCATATTGTAGTTTTCTTACCGCCGACCGGTTAGCTCAGTTGATTGAGCATCGGACTACCGTGCGGGAGGTCATGGGTTCAAACCCCGGCCAGACCAACACTCAAAGTCTTTAAATAACTGAGGAGAAAGTGCTGCCTTTGTAATGACATCTGCAAATGGTTAGACTTTCTAGTCTTATCGGATAAGGAAGACAAACAGTAGGTCCCGTCTCACAACACTTCAATGTTCATAACCCTGTGGGGCGTTAAAGAACCCAGACACTAATCGCAAAGAGTAGGGCATGGAGTTCCCGGTGTGCTGGTCTGGTCTTTGTGCTGTTTCATTATTTTATGGGTTGGGTGGGTAGGATGAGGTCGCTAATGGACATATGCTGATGTAAACGGCATTTGAATATATATATGAATAGAAAATGCAGTATATAAATGCATTACCATTATCATTACTTATTCATCATAAAGTACGCTTCAGTCGAGGTGAAAGCTTTCAACATTCAGCTTATCGCATTTGACGTTCAAAGTATTTGTTTTCAACTTAGAGCATTGGTTACTTGGGATCCCAAAATCAAAGTAGTATCTAATACTATTATTATTATCCAGTATGCAGGTGATTACTGGCAGTGATTTTAACTACTTTTCAATGTATTGAATAACATTACAGGAACAATAGAAGTTAAAGAGGATGAATTTCCACGTCATGGCACCACCATGGAAGGTCTTGCTCGTCTCAAACCCTGCTTTCTTCAGGACGGTACAGGGACGGTCACTGCTGGGAATGCTTCAGGAATCAACGATGGCTCTGCGGCAGTTGTACTCATGACATACGCTGAAGCTTCTAGACGGGGTGTGACTCCCATAGCTCGCATCGTCTCCTGGGGTCAGGCTGGCGTGGACCCGGCAGTGATGGGCACGGGGCCCATCCCAGCAACCTGGAAAGCTGTATGTTTAATGAAAAAGATCTCTAGAGCTGAGCAACCACTCATGATTGAAAGGCTCAGGGCATAACCAACCTATGGTACATGGTATTTTTTTACTCAGATTCACTGGAGTTTTGCATGTGGCCTTGAATTCCTTCAGGAAATGTTGCTCCAATGTTTTATCCGCTTCTTTGCACTTCGTTTGCAATGAAAAGCTATGATTATGAGCAAGATTTTCATTTTCATCACAAGATGAAGTGCAAAGTAGCAGATAAAACATTGGAGCAATGTTTCCTGAGGGAATTCAAGGCCACATGCAAAAACTCCGGTGAATCTGAGCTATAACAACAAAAACAAAACATAAAGCGATCATAAATGCACCTAAGTTGGTTATGCTTTGAGCCCTTCAATTGAGGGGCTTAATAATAATATTTATAGAGTTGATTTGGAGCAATTCAGATGCCAAGTTCAAAAATGCAAAAATGCACAAATTGTTATGCCTTTCTTGCAAACACTTATTGTAGGTTGACAAGGAAGTTTCTGAACAGTTTTGTCCAAGATTGTAGTTGTCGAACTTGAACTGCCAATATTTAAAATTGTCTCGCTAACTGCATCAACCACATATTTAGCAGCTACATTCCTATAAGATGCAGAATTCTGTTATAGATGCGTAAGCATGATATGGTGACTTTTCTTTTTATATTTTCAGCTTGAGAAGGCCAACTGGCAGGTTGGAGAGATTGACTTGTTTGAGCTGAATGAAGCATTTGCAGCTCAGTCATGTGCTGTTGTTAAAGATTTGGCGCTTGATCCACAAAAGGTACGTTAAACAGTTTAGATACTCAGTAAGACTAAGGCTCCGTCCACTCTAATCTGCAACTTTTTTCCAGTTTGGCAGGCCTTCTGTCAACACGGAAACAGCGTCAATTCCCTCGTGAACCCAAAATGCAACTTTTTGAATGGCATGTTTCTTTTATAGGTCACAGGTCACTGTAATAATTGTATATAAACAAGCTAAACAGGGTCTCCAAGCCCTAAACTCCACTAAAAAGCTAATTCAGGCCTAGGGCATGCTAACCTCAAAGTTATGTACCAGTGCAACAGTGACCTGTACTTGTGACCTGTGGAATGTGACCTGTAAAAAAGACCTGCGTCTCTCTAGGAGCCTGGAACAGGCTAGCGTCTCTCTGAAAACGTTCTCCTAGAGAATTTGCCAATGATTGTTTAATTTATGTATTTTTCAGGTCAATGTCAGTGGAGGTGCCATAGCACTTGGGCACCCCATTGGAGCTTCAGGGTGCAGAATTCTTGTTACTCTATTGCATGGCTTAAAACGAACAGGAGGAAGACGGGGCGTGGCTGCACTGTGTATTGGTGGTGGAATGGGTATCGCTATGTGCGTGGAAAGGTTATAGCCATAAATACGGCAATAATATAATGCAAAGCCAGTATGCTTTGTCTATTTTTATATGAAAGTTGCATAGGTGAGGTCGTAAATAGCAGAAAATAACTATTCAGATTATAAACAAAAACGGGAAATAATTTCAATTAAAATTAAGTTATTGAGGTGGTCATTGTGTCATTGCTACCAAACTCCAGGGATGGGGGTTTGGGAGTACTAAAAAAATGAATTTTTTTAATGCATTTTGGATTGCAAAACAGTCCGTACATTTTGCGTTGGATCCGTCGTACGAACGCAGGTTGAGAATCCACGCCTTTGGCGGTATAGTTCGAGCTTTTTGTGATTCTCCTTTCCCGCTATGGATTTTACAGCGCTTTTCAAATGAGTTTCGTAAAACCCACAACCTAAGTACTTACTTTGACCAATCACAACAGACGTAAACAAGCCAATGAACCAATCAGAACTCGAAGCAGATGCGTGTAACCGGCGTCAAGCGCGGAAAAACGCGTGCGAGCTTTTTGGTTTTGTTTCTCATTGGTTGAGAATTTTTTTTGGCGCGAATTTTGTACACCAATCACAGAGCGTAGTAAACCAAAGCAAACGCGAATTACTTCCAACACTCAATTGAAAACTGCTGTAACGAAACAACGTTTCTCAATCTAGATTCATTCCGTCTTCTGATGATTTTATAGGGTATAATTTGTTGTCGTCACATCGACATTATAGCAGTGTAAAATGAAACAACTGCAACAGTCGGGTATAAATCTAAAGAGTTTCTTTGATACTGAAGAGAGTATTATGGGATGAAAAGAGGGATTTGGCGAAGGGGGTGGGGGTTGGGGTTGTTTTCGTTGGAACTTGCCTAGGTGGCAGAATGTTAGCCCTAGAATGACGCACACCGTGATGCATAAATTGTTATTTTTAATTTTTAATTAATATTTATGCAGGTATAAATATTTATGTAAACTGGCGTATTTACATTTGGGCAATATAATTATTTTTGTTGCTAGTTCTTATTTTCTACATCAAAGGTATTTCAATGTAAAACGTAAGCAAGCGGTGTTGTTATCATGGTGAAACGGCAGGCAATATGAAATAAAGTTTGTGAAAGAATGTTTTTGTTTGTCTTCTGCTTTGACTCTGAAACCCATGCCATGCCATCACTCGACAGCATCCTCCGGGGAATTTGTTTCAATTTAACGTTATAGCCACGTTAGAGAGCAAATATACAAATTTGAAAAATGTTCTTAAATTTCAACATGGGACGAAAGGAAATTAAGCATTACTATGGGAATGCACTACAAAATAGCTTTCGCATGAAAAGAGCTGGACTTTTGATATTTACACCCATAGCAGTAAAAGTTTGCTTTTGCCTACAGAAATGCCTCCTTTGTGGAAAATTGTACATCAGTGGCGCACATTACTTTTTTTTATTCGAATGTTTATATCAAATGAATTAACCATGGCACTTACAAAACTTACAACAACTTTAATACGGGCATCGTGACGATGGCAGCTTAGAATTAAAACAGGCCGCAGCAACAACTTACTAATAATTAATATTAAACAGACTTCAAAACCCTGTATTATTTAGGCCTTAAAAATTTGATAATTATCACACAGTGACCATAGCCATAATCTTCATAATACTGAGGTTAATTTACACAACTTATATTCATCAATCATTATTGTCTCGATTAAGTTTCACAAGTTTTCTTTTACAAAGAGTCTCGTACAAGGCTTAAAATCAACCCATGCTTAAAAACTGTTCTTAACAAGTTTTTGGAATTTCTCTGTGTATATAATGTTATATGAATACGTTTTCGTTAGTTTAAATATTTACAATGTTCTTTTTTCACTAATTCGTGACTATTGTTTGAATTTCTTCGTGTTTTCTCGTTCTTGGCACTGCGTACATGTTTTCTTGTTTCCTTGCCCGTCGCACCGTTTGCATATTCTTGCATTATCTTGCTCGTCATATTCATAATCCTCTTCATCTTCTTCATCGCTACTGTCGCTGTCCATGTCGACCACTTGAATAGTTGCCTGAACTGGGAAGTTTCGTAGAAGCGTTTCTCCTGAGGCGTACATGTAGTCATAAGCGGCTTTTGTCCAAAGCAACCTGCATGAAGAGAAGTCGCTTTGTTCAGTGACGATTATTACGGCAAAGGGCAATTTAAATTTCAGCCCTGCAATCAATTTGGTTATCAGTTCGCCAAGAAGGGAGAACACAATGCCATATGATTACAAGGTACATGAAGTGACATTAAAAAATGAAAAGAAATATCTGAAGTGTGACACAATTGAGTGATAATAAATACAGAAGTAGGCCTTCAGAAACTGCCAGGCTTATACGAAAGAGGTCTCCTCAGTAAATTTGCAGAACCAGTTGAAGCATTGCCTGATTTAAAGGTTAAGAAGAAAATTTTTCTTTTAAAGCTCAATAGAGTCTCAGAACTTATTACGTCTTTGGGTAGAGAATTCCAAATGTTTGGTCCTTGGCTCTGCAAGCACGAGGGCGGTAATCATCAGCTCGACTGTGTGTACACGTAAAGAGTGACAAGAGAGCCGGCAGCGAAAAATATTCAGAACACTGTAAGTGATTTGAACCCAGGAGTCATGTCATAAGTACATAAATTGATTATCGGGGTGAGTGTAGTCCTGAGAAGGACTGTTTTAGGTGACATTGACTATCGTTTCGACAACCTGAGCGGAAGTCATCTTCAGAGTCAAGTAAATTGTGGAACGTGTGTAGATGGTATAAATGTCTCTGGTTGTTGACCTGATTGATCAACGAAGTCGAGATGTCGATGTCGTTTGTCAGTTAAGCCGAGATGTTATTGGCTGTAAAGACTGTAAAAAGTGATTGGTGATTGGTCAAAACTCCGTTGGTCTATTGTTAGTAGAATGAGTCGTTTTTGACTATTTTGCTGATGTTATCAACAAGTCGTTTGTAAAGTGCAGGTAGTTGTTGGCAACGGTTGAGTGGCGTGTTCTGTATAACAGTTTATTTGTCCGTTTTGTAGTCCTCTGCAATCAAAGGGTTCGAGACTATTACTGTTACATACCTGACAGGATGTTTAAACTGTGGATTTTGCTGGATATTTCCTACTGTGTCCTGCTGTCCATAAGGCTGTGCAATAAAAAAAATTATCTTAATTAAAATTATTACCATTGCTGGATCACGTGGAAAAAAAATACAACAAGTCTATGATCGGTCCGGGGAAGAAAAAGTATAGCTTTGTGTAAAATCCTCGTGAAAACATCAAGCTATTTTCACGACTTCTCAAAGAAGTGGCTTACGATTTTCTATCGGAATAAATTTTTCTTTTAAAAAATACTATACCCCTCGGCTACAAAATCCTTTATTTCGAGGTACTCAGTGATAAAGGAACTGAAGCTATGCGCGGACCTCACTGAGCTCGCATCGCTCGCGGGCCGGCTCTTAACACGTAAACTCTCTTTAGACAGCTGTATTCGCATTCTAAGCTGAGCCGGATTTTTCGTTTGCCAATTCTTTTTATTCTTTCAAACACAGGCACGGAAGACGTCTCAGTTTTTTCAGCCAATCAGGTAATACATACGTTTTTTTAACGTTTACCACAACTAGCACATTTTCGTTCGGAGTTCTGTCTGATTGGCTCGTTGCATTATCTGACCAAGTCTTAAAATTTACAATTTCCGTTCGCTCTCATTGGACAAAACACGTCACGTGGTACAAAGTCGGGTAGCGGTTATCATACGGCAACCATTGTCCGATCTTATATCCGTCGCCCCGGCCATTAATTTCAAGGACAGAAAACCAAGAAACTGTTTCAATGTAATCGCAGTACAATAAAATCAACAGTGAACTAGTCAGTTTGCAATCTACCGAAGATCAATTCTGGCTGTTTTGTCTTTTCCAAAATTAACTACAAGCGCCCCAGAAGTTAATCGGAAGGTTACAAAATAAATAAACACCTTTGAATTCCTGTTATGTCGAATGGTTGTCCCAGTTGTCACAGTTATGACGCTTTTCGGCCAAATGTTTATTCTTCGGACAATTTTTCAGCCTTGGGCACGCATTATCTTACGATATACCACGATATAACTCTCAGCCGCCTGAGAGGTTTACTTCCAAAAATAACCTTACGGCGCCAAGGTTTGGAGAGCCTCGGCGGCCCGCCTCACGAGTGCACGCAAAGAGTTTTCTTTTAAAGCCTAGCCCAGCTAGCCATAAAACTGTTGCAGAAATATATTTTTTATCTCGTTGTTGTCTCTGTGGCTAAAATGGGACACTCACATGATAGATGTCTTTTTTGGGCAGTAACACAGGCATAATCGGCAACATCTGGGAAAATCTGAGTACTTACAACAGGAGTGGAACCTATGGCCTTCCGAATACTAGTTGGGATGCTCTACCATTGAGCTACTAGCCCATTAAACTAGGTTCATGTGAAAAACATCACCAGGCTAGTTTAATGGTCTAGCTCCCACGAGTCTCCTGTAGCTCAGTGATGGAGCATCTGAACTAGTACTGGTTATCGGAAGTTCTTAGGTTCGCTGATAGGAGCACTCGGAGTTTCTTTTTCCAAGCATGCCTGTGTCACTCTCTGAAAGAATACATCTATATCATTTATTCACCAGGCGAAACAAAACATCAGTGACAATAGAAACACGTTTCTAAAGCACACTTTGCGTCAAAGAAGTAATTATTGAAAAGAAAAAAACGTTTGTTCTCTCGCCTCAGTGAGGCTAAACACGGGAAAGCACTTTGGAGCTGAATGCATCGGCTATATGGTTGTAGGGAAACAGTATGACATAAAACGGAAGGTTTATGTGTTATTAAAAGAAAAAACGGTCGATACACTGAATAACATTAAGATTACAAATTGCTAAAAGTCATCTGTTCCTCGCAGGGCTTCATCGCCTCGGAAATTAGTTGACGTTTTTCTGCAAAATGTCACTTCAAAATTGTTAACACTGGAAATTAAAACTATACTAATTCCTTCCGTTTTCGAAGGAGGAAACATGTCGTTAAAAATGGGAATTTATTTACTTAGCTAGCATTTTCGTATCACTTCGAAAAGCCAACAACAGCTAGTATTAAAATTCGGGAATACTGAGATTCCGTTCCCTAAAACTTTCTGCAAACTTAAATTTCCAGCTAAAGCATTTGAACAAATCAAACTGCATTAGCTTACACAGATATGTCCTTAAAAGGCCGGCCACAAAACGATCTAGGAACACAGTATTTTGCTTAAATTTTCTGGTTGGGCACCCCTGAAAAGTTCTTCAAGCAATGAACGCCTTTTAGTTTGCTGTAGTTTACATGGCAGCCGAACTAAAGCCAGATAAACCAGGGCAGCAGACTCTGAACGAAAGTAACGATGGACGATGTATAATAAGATGAACCCGGAAACAAGTGTTCGATAATTTCTTCATTTGCTGGGACTGATCCCCAAAAAGAATTTCTAAGAAAAATACATCGAATGTTGTTCTAGGCTTTTCAAGGTCGTTTACCGGCCTTAAAGAGCTAGGGATATTTGCGCACACAAACACAAGTTGATGTGTTCGGATTCTTTAGCTAAACTTTTAAGCGGCGGCAGAAAATTTAGCCGAGACGGATCCTAATCTCTCGAATTTACGAGCGGCAGTTAGCTTCCCGAAAATCCCGGGTAGCCTTGTCGCGTCCCTTCGAAAAAACAAAAGGACTTAATTTTCCCACGTTACTGAAGTTTAAGTTGACTTTTGAAAACACCAAAGAAAACGCTAGCTTTTCGTCACAATGAATCCGAATTTCTGTGGCCATTTAACTGCCTTCCGAACATATATTGACCAGGAAACGAACTACTGGGTGCCTCGAAAGTATTTGGTTAAACCTGTAACTGACTCAAGGCGCAAGTTGTCGATCGAGTATCTTTCTTTTTTTTTCAACTGTAAAGAAAGGTATATTCATTTGACTATTTTGCCTGCTGGCACCTGGCGATAGGTGCTAGCGCTGAACGAGTAACAGCAGTTGAACAATCTGCAGTTCAATTTTTTAATATCCAACAGATTTGAAGCGAACTCTAAAAATTTCAGATCCATTTTTCATCGCACACGAAGCGCTTTACGCGCTATGAAAAGCTTAGTTTTCACAAGATGAACACAAAAGACCATCTTCACGGGGAAAACTGGCTTAAAGAAAAAAGAAATATATCACTAGTTTTCATTCAAGTGTTTGCACTTGCTTACGGCGCTAGTTCATTCGTTTTCACTCAACGTCTTCTCGTGCAATTTGCGCTTGTGTTTTCGCTCGCCGGATGGTCCTGAAAGGCATCCAACAAGGACATTTAAGCAAAATACTCAAAATTTCGTTTCTGTTTTCTCCAATACGATTTTATGGCCTTTTTTTAAAGCATATTTGTTTAGGTTGACACAGTCTGATCTCAGTTTGGATTCATAAGCTTACCGCAATTTAATGTCGCAGATCGTCAGTTTAGGGCACGGAGTCTTTATATTCTCCGGAATTTCACTGAGAGCCGTTCGGTTGGCTTTCCAAAAATCTTAGCCAGCCAATTTTCGCACTTTAAACGACATATTCCTCCTTCAGAAAACAAATGGAATTAGCAAAAGAAAACTTAAGCTTTTCATCGAACTGTAGTCACCGATATTCTACCGAAACTGACGAACCAACGTTTCCAGTCAGTTTGCAGTGCCTGAACTAAGCTTATTTCAACTTACGTTATTTTGGTGCTTTTTACAACACTTTGTTTTCAACATGTTATGGATTTTACGTCTTATTAATTATAAATCCTTTGCTGGAAACAACGAGGGACAAAACCAGTAACTTGAGTGGAAGGTTTAACATTTCGCTTAGCGGCAGCAGGTGAGGGAGGATCTTGATTGACCAAACCTTTTTTTGTCAATCAAAGACGAACAGGGTACTTGCTGTTCACAATGAAATCCTCCTTTGACGGATTTCCGCCGTTTTGCAAACCTGCAGTAGACCTGATAAGAATTTTTTTCACTAAAAACTACAAGTTATCAGTTCGGCTAGAAGAAAATCAACCTTGTCAGCGACGTTTGAATTCGCGATCGTCAAATGTAATTAAATGATCAACTGTATCGACTGCCTCAACACAGAACGGCAGAAACGCCGACAAAATTCTCTCAGTAACTTTATATTTGTCAAATTCAGATTTTCATTAGTTCCGTCAATGTGGCATATATTGAATAGAAACAGCCATTAGATTCGGAGATAGGTAGAACTAATCTGGGTCATGTTAGAAAACTAAGTTATCGTGAAGGTGAAAGTGCCCTAGCTGTGCGCGAGCCGACTCAGCCGAGTGTGGGTTTTTTTTATAGGTCAAAAGACGTTTCCTTAATTTTCATTCAGGGACCATAGGTTTACTCAGCCCAATTATGTTTTGAAAAATCTCCTTAAAATCAGTGTTACAAATTTCAAAGAAGATTTGGATTAACATTGAGGACATTGAGATCGGACCGTAAAAATTGAGGGCGCTAGTTTTTTTTAAAGCAAGATTTCATTCAAGTTTTACAAAAGTCGCGAGATGTCCGCACTGAACAAAGCTGTTTCAAAGTAGATTTCCTTTTCCCTTTAGTAAAAAAAAAGGTAAATATACATAGCTAACCATGACTAAGAACGTTGAAATTTTCTCCTGCATTCCCTTTCCCCAAGCGTTTCACTGGAAATCCCAGTGAAAACCAACAGGGAACAAAGAGACGAACCGCAGCGGAAGGGCATGACTATCCAAAAAATAAACAAAACTTCTTTTGATTTCTTTATTGAAGCTGAAAACAAAAAATCTTCCGTGCGAAAAAAAGGAACGAACATTTGGTATGAATATTTCTAGCCACATAATTTTAAAACTGTCGAAATGGAATTTTAAATCAGTGAACTGACCGTGTTTCGCCGCTGTGTTTTTCTCTCGCTTTCTTCAGGTGTATCTAGCCACGGTCGCCAAATTTTGCTGAAATGAACGAAAACAAAATCGTTAGTTTACGATTTACAGTGAACACGTGTCGATTGACAAATGCCTTGTTCAGCCGATGAACCTTGCAGTCGACATACACGAGCTGTACAAATTGAAAGATGCATCCATTTGTTGTACAAGTAATTGCTTTTGTCGTTCGGACATAATTCGCCGTGATAAAAACATGAAAATTGCGCTCGTGAAACCAAGCTAGAAAATGTTGGTCTCGCCTTCATATTTTTCAACTCTCTCGTGCTTTTCCTTTCATTAAACGTTTTAACACAACATCGACTGTTGACACAGTCCTTCGTGAAATTCCTTCTTTGCTGTGCACGATCCGAACACGAAGGCTTCGTTCACAATTTTCGACGCTTTGTATCACCTGGCTTCGCTTTCTATTTATTGGTAACCAAGTACTTACTTCATGTTTTTTGCTGTGTCAAAGATCCTATTAGCTTTGGTTTCTTTTTCTTCTCGGCTTCCTCTGTGTTCCTGTATGTCGGAAGAAGAAAAGAGCGATGTCATTATATACATTATAATTTCAAGAATTAATGAGCCAACCTTGGGTCACGAAATCGTAAAATAACCAAATCGTGTTCACAAGCTGTAAAGTTTACCTAATGTTGTGCTCGCGATGCAATTTAAAATTTCCCTATTCCGTTTGGCGCTTGATAAAGCGCCTTCAACCTTGGTATTCCAAGAGCAGTTTTACCTGCTACACAAAATGGAGCATTGAACCAAGAAAGGTGTAAATGGTACGACCAAATGCGCCTTTTCGAGTTTAATACCTTCGCATGTTTGGCAAGGGTTCGTACACGATACACAAGTCACGAACGGACAAATTCGCAAATGTTACGCCTTCGAAGATTTTCGCGGCGGAATAGTAAAGGAACGCGTGAAATCTTTAGCAAAATGTTTGAGCAGCGCCAAAATAGTCTAGACGTGCCTCGGGTGTTGTCCTGTGCACGGACATTTTCACACCTCAGACGTTCACTCGGCCAATCACTCGGGCTTTGAAAGACGGGTTCATTGTTTTGACGGTGAAAGGGCTTCTGTGGCGCGTGTGAAACTCAACTCGCCTCACTCGTAAACATTTTAAAAATAAAAAGGCAAATTAGTACTTTTTCAGGCGCTAAAGTTGATGCGAACAACAACCCTGTGACATATGGCGCGTCAAAACGATGATGGTAAACGAGTTTTGAAAATAAAAAGCTTCTCGCACACGTTTTCCAAAGCACATGGCTGAGTCAGTTCCCGATTGGTCACGCAAGACAATTTGAATCCCTGCCGGCTTTGTTTGACACGACTCGACATGTAAATTTACTATCATTCGAGGTAAATACAATAAAGACTTTTCAGGCTTTTATTATTTTGTATTTGTAGTCGGCAATAGACTTCAGATCCATTTTCTAGCATCGGCCATAAATTTAGCCGTCACACTCGTCTGGCTTGAGACCATTTAAAATGTCAATGGGGAGGGGTGAAGATCAAACGAAAAACAGAGTTTTCATCTTGAAGGTTTTGATTCTACCCAAATATGCAACTTAACACGGAAAATTTCTCATCTTTGTAACAGTTTTGTCACATTTTACTGATTTTTTTTTTCACAAGGCAAAAAGTTACTCGAAGAAATTATAATTTTTAGAACTTTCACCCCTCCCCTTGAAAGTAGAGGGCTAACCAGAAGATACAAGCCTGCGGCCATGTTTTCGTCTCTTGGAGGAAAGGGAGATTTTCTGCTTATTCAGCGATGGTAAGACGTGTAACCTACATTGTTTTTGGATTAGATATAGGTGTGAGAACTCTAAGGTTTTGAAAACATCAATTTGCATTGCACTTAGCGAATTATTTCGTGGATTTGTGAGGGAAAACATCTTGGTTGCTTGGTTGTATTGAAACTTCAAAGCTGCGCTTGAAACAAGGATTTTTTTTAACGCTCGATAATAGCGCCTAAAATTTAATCTACTTCAGGATAAAAGAAATTCAGTGCTTTTACAGACTGCTAATGCTATAAGTTAATGGACTATTTGAACAATAGAGGTCCACAGGTGATTCTTGGCGGATATTTTTCTGATAATGGATTTGAAGATATACAAACAGTTCTTCCTGGCGGTATACCTTTGTGACTAGATAAAATAATGAATTTTTACTGGTTATACCATATATACGCTCTGTGTACTCGCATGAAGTCTAAAAGCTGTCTTTCTCAGAGAAACGACAACAACAGCACCGAAGACTAATGGAAATTGCCTTTTCTTTTTAATTAAAAAATATTGGTTTGTTCAGCTGACATGTTGTTTTGTTGTCAAATGTGGTGGGCTGGGCCTTCCAAGTGGCCAAGGAACACCATTAACCGTACTTTAATCAAGAAAAGCTACGGCCAGTCCTGATAATGGTTGTTCTTTGAGTTTCACCAACTTGTGTAAAGCTTAACAATGGGAGAATACAACTTTATAAAGCTAGGCCTGTGACCTCTAAGATACATTTAAAATATTTAACAAAATGTGAGCTTATTCCAAAATTTTATCCAAACTGGTCTGAATTGTTATCCAAATTTGTTGTACAGTAATGTTGCTTTATTAAAATTTGGCGGTTTCATGTACAAAAGGTGCTTTGCACCACAGGTACATTTTCTTTTTTAAACTGAACCATTACTTTTGAATTACCTCAAACTTGTTTGCCTCACGATGTTGTAAAAAACCTGAAGATTATCTCTGACCAGGCACTCGTTTTTTTCCACCAAAAGAAGATATACTTGTCATCACAAAACTTCTGGCAGTGGTCAGACAAATTATTCACGTTTTCATTATGTTTGCTTGCTTTGCATGAAAAGTTAGTGTTTTTTTGATGAGGTTTTCGTCATTTCTGCTTTCAAAGGATTTTTTATTAACACCCTGGATCAACTCAATGTATTTCTCTTTTTAAGATAATGGAGTTCTTCTAGCAGAGGGATTTAGTTAGGATAAAAGTCATCATTAATTTTGTTGCTGTAGTGGAAAAACGACTTTCCATTAGTTGATCCAGGAAATTGCATTTTTTAAATTTGTTACATGTAATAATTTGTCATTACGAGTCTGGCCATTTTTCTTCAACAAAGAAGCTCACAATGAGCATTCAGTTTTCTTCAATTCGGCTATTTTTTCTTTTGAGCAGGAAACACTGGGTTGCAAAATTGGCATGAAATTTATGTTCATTCAAAGGAATACTTCTTTTGACTGTGAAGTTGTCATAGCAACTAATGCCTTGTACATTATACTTCTGAAGCTACATATTGACTACTATTGTGTCACCTGTTGGAACCATTTTACCACCGAACTGACTTCCACTTTCATTTTTATAGCAGAAATTTGCCATTACTATGTATGATTTCTAATTTACGTTTTGAAATAATTATTGTAGTTAATGTTTGTTTACTTATCATTTCAGCTGCCCCGTCTTTTCTACAGCTGAATTTTTAAATCCTTCTAATGCACCTTTATACCTCCATTCACTGAGATCATTAGTTATGAGACAGTAATGCCTGCCACATTTAAACAACTACATATTTAGAACAATATATGTGATTCCTGATTTCAAAACTTTGTAGTGTGTTAAATGCTGCTTTTTAACTGATTTTTTTTTATAAAAAACTGTTGGAACCAGATTTTTGCAAGAGTAATTCATTTGTAACCTCGTAGCCAAACACATTTATTTTACCACAAAATAGACAAGTAGCAACTGTACAACTGAGGCTACAGTACGTTTAGGCCCAGGATTATTTCACGTCGCATTATATATTTTGTATAAATTTGTGACTGTCCCTAACAATATTGACAGTAGCAGAGTTTGGCCCCAGGCATCTCATTTTAATACAAGACTGCTTAGTTCACAAGATTGGTGTACAAACATTTGCTGTCAACTTATAATAATTTATTATTAAGAATTATAAGCAAGTATTGCAGGGTGTTACAAAATCATCGTCAGTAACAATTTGGTCGCACTTCATTCAAAGTTTGTATGGATAATGCTGTGCTAAATTTTTTTTAAAATAGGTTTTTAAACAGTTCACCCACTGGTTAGCTGTTACATAACTTGGATTGCTTGGACAAAAAACAATCACGTTTCAAAAGTGAAAAAAAGCATTCCGATTGAACTTCATTAGAACGTGAAATGTTTCATTGCACTCCAAACTGACTGGCACTGCAAGTATGAAGTTGGAATTGTTTGTTTACATTTTGTAGTGTGGTCTGGTTCTCTTTATCAGAGAGGTCCTGGTTATAGTATTAAGTCGCACTGTGTGTTGGGATACATTTGCAACTGAATCTTGACTTAAAATATTAATATGTGAATTAACTCACAGTTAACTCCTGTCTTTAGTAAAACTTCCTTGCTGCTCACTTTGACCTTGGACTGATTAATATATCATTCTGTGCTTTTGTGTCTGATTAGGGTGCAGGATCTTCACTTGCTAGTAAATTGGCATGAAATTTGTGTTCAAAGAAATACTTGTTTTAACTGTGAAGTTGTCAAAGCAACTAGAGTCTTGTACATTATGCTTCTAAAATTGCATATTAACTACTTTTGTGTCACTTGTTGGAACCATTTTGCCAGAGAACTGACTTCCATTTTTATTTTAATTTATAACATAAAATTTTCCATTTTTGTGTGTGATTTCTAAATTATTTATAAGTTTTGCAATAATATTGTAGTTGATGTTTGTTGACTACTTCCAATCAATTAACTTAAAAGTGAACACAGTATGTCGTAGTCAATGATTATGTGGAACACTGGTGATCATGATATAGTAACTAATTTTTAGATACAATGTTGGACCCAAATTTGTATAAGAATAATTCATTTACCTTACAGCCAAACACATTTACTTTACCACAAAATATACAAGTAGCAAATATCAACCAAGACTATTTAGGGCCTGAATTATTTCGCTTTACATCCTAATTTTGCATAATTTTAAAATTGTGACAGTCCCTAAGGAAGTAATAACAGTAGCAATGTTTGGCCTCAAACATCTCATTTTAATACAGGACTGCTTGATTTATAGGATTGATATACAAACATTCCCTGTCAATAAACAGTTAAAGAGTCATAAGCAAGTATTGCAGGGTGTTGCAAGATCACTGGACATGACAATATTGGTCACACCTCACTCAACGTTTGTATGGGTAATGCTATGTGAACATTATTTTTTAAAGTGACATGGGTGTTTACGGTTCACACACTGGTTAGCTGTAACATAACTTGGATTGCTTGGACAAGAAACAATCACATTGCAGAAGTGAAAGACAACACTCCAACTTCATTGGAACTTAAAATGTTTCATCAAACTCCAAACTGACTGGCCCTGCAAGTATGAAGTTGAAATCGTTTGTTTGCATTCTGCAGTGTAGTCTGGTTCTTTTTATCAAAGAGGACCTGGTTAGAATATTAAGTCACACTGTTTGTTGGGATACATTTGCAACTGAATCTTGACTTAAAATATCATGTCAACTCACAGTTAATTCCTGTCTTTAGTATTTAACTTCCTTGCTGCTGGTCAACTTTGTCCTTGGACTGATTAATATATCATTCTGTGCTTTTGTGTCTGATTAGGGTGCAGGATCTTCACTTGCTAGCAAATTGGCATGAAATTTGTGTTCAAAGAAATACTTCTTTTAACTGTGAAGTTGTCAAAGCAACTAGACTCTTTTACATTACGCTTCTAAAATTGCATATTAACTACTTTTGTGTTACCTGTTGAAACCATTTTGCTGGAGAACTGACTTCCATTTTCATTTTTATAACAGAAAATTTTCCATTTTTGTGTATGATTTCTAATTTAGGTTTTGCTATTGAAGTTGATGTTTGTTGACTTCTTCCAATTGATTAAGCGATAAGTCAACACAGTAAGTTGTAGTCAATGGTTATGTGGAACACTGGTGACATTAACTAATTTTTAGATACAATGTTGGACCCAAATTTGTATACGAATAATTCAGTTACCTTGCAGCCAAAAACATTTATTTTACCACAAAATATACAAGTAGCAAATATGAACCAAGACTAGGCCCTGAATTATTTCACTTTACATTGCCTAATTTTGCATTTAAATTTGTGACAGTCCCTAAGAAAGTAATAATAGTAGCAATAGTTTGGCCTCAAACATCTCATTTTAATACAAGACTGCTTGATTTATAGGATTGGTGTACAAATATTCCCTGTCAATAAACATGTAGTTAAAGAATCATAAGCAAGTATTGTAGGGTGTTGCAAGATCATTGTGACAAGTATTTGGTTGCACCTCACTGAACGTTTGTATGGATAATGCTATGTGAACTTTTTTTTTAAGTAGGTGTAGGTGTTTAAACAGTTCACTCACGGGTTAGCTGTTGCATACATGTAACTAGGATTGCTTGGACAAGAAAAGCGATCACATTACAGAAGTGAAAGAAAACATTCCTACTTCATTAGAAATTGAAATGTTTCATTGCACTCATACACAAAACTGACTGGCCCTGGAAGTATGAAGAATGTTGGAATCATTTGTTTGCATTCTGTAGTGTGGTCTGGTTCTCTTTACCGAAGAGGACCTTATGATATATATTAAGTCACACTCTGTGTTGGGATACATTTGCAACTGACTGAATCTGACTATGTGAACCCACAGTTAATTCCTGTCTTTGTTAAACTTCCTTGGTGCTGAATTTGTCCTTGGAATGATTATCTTTGTGATTTTGTGCCTGTTTAGGGTGCTGGAGCTTCACTTGCCAGCGAAGAGGAAGTAAGAGAATTGGAAGCTACTTCGCACTGTATGTGAAAATTTTGTCATGGATTTTCTCTGTGCTTTTATTGTATTGATTGTTGCTGAATCTCCCACTCGAGTTCTAAGAAGATGGTCATTCAGAAAAGGCCCCTGTATTCTCACATGTCCATAAATAATTTTAATAATTTTTGATTGCCAGTTTGCATCTGAAAACTGAGATCTTTTGTCCAGTAAGGCCTTCGTTCGTTCATTTGGTCCTTCTTTCCGTCCTATACTAATTTAGTCTTTTGAGAGTACCCTCCCCCCCCCTTGAAATCTCCAATGACCTTCCATGCATAATCCACCTTGAGTATATTATTCTTGTTTTGTCTGATTAGAAAATGATTTGTAGGCGTGGGGAGGGTGGGGGTGGGGGGGAGGTGTTGTGTTGGACTAGCACCTTACTCCAAAGAAAATTTGAAACAAGTAGCTAATTATGCAGTGGTTAGAACATCCGACCATTTGTTGGAAGGTCACAGGTTCAGTTATCAGTGATCTCTAGAATTTTTTGTCGGATGTCCTTCTTATGTCTAGCTGAACTCAGTGTACTTATTGTCGGTTGGGAGGAGAAGATCAACCACGCCACAAATCAAAAGAAGCAAGTTTTAATTTACCGATCTGCGACTAGCACACACATGGCTCAATAATTTATGTTAGTTTCAAAAACCAAGTGACAAACATTCTAAATGTGATATTCACACATATTCTTTCCTTTGTAACCTATTTATAGTCACCGCAAAGGAGATACCCAAGCTGTTGAAAAGATTTGCACGTTATGATCCTGAAGGCAGAAATGGAGGCATGGCATTAAAGCAGTTCCTGGACATGCCAGAAATATCTACAAATCCAATAATGCCCAAAGTGGCATCTGCTTACCTCGAAACAAGAACAAACAAGTTAACATCCAATTCATTCATCAACATGCTGTCTAGATTGAGTCCTCGCAACTCACTTGATGACAAGAAAGAGTGTGAGTTTTCTTTTTTTTTTTTCTACACCATAAATTGAAGAGATGCCCAGGTTGAAAATTACACTTGAGGCAAGCAGTTACTCCTTTTGCTTTAACTTGAACACATTGAAAGTCATCTTGTTAAATGTGACAAATTATTTTCAGTTTTAAAAAGTGAATTAGTATCTTATCACACATACTGTGAATGAAAACAGTTTTTTCACTGATTAGCAGAGTGAATTAGGAAAAAAGTGGTAGTTACTTCATGTTTGGGCACACATGTGAATGCCTGCCTGGCTATAAACTCAGTATCAATGCAAGTGTTCTCCCTCACTCTTCCCACTTGTCTCCCTTGGTTTGTACATTTTATGGGTTTAAAACAACACTCCCAAATTTGCCAAGATTTTGTGTACACTGGATTTTGTGCATGGTAAATGCTGGATTGCCTTTCATGGATGGCCTTCCATGAATTATATTGAAGTTTGAGTGTACTGACAATGTTTGATTTGCTTCTATAATTCTTTAATCCACTTACTGTACACAGTCGCCTTTCAAGTGCTGGACACTGATAATGACGGATACTTATCATACCATGAGCTGTTCAGCTTGTTCAGAATGGTGACGGGACCAGCACTGACAGATGACCAAGTCCTGGCCACAATAACAAGCATTCTGAGCAGGAGCGACTTGCAACAAGCCTCAAGATTAACCTTTGAGGAATTCACAAATGTAAGGGATAGATTCTAGATAATTACCATGGATTTAATTAGTATTTAATTCTCAAAAGTTCTCAAGTTCAAATTTAAATTCTGGGAAAACAATCCACCATCTCCACATCAAAGTACAATCTAGTGGTGGGGCAGGTGTGGGGGCACTGGGGTCTAAACTTCCTCCCTCTCTTCTTCTTTTAAATCCCGGTTCACGCCTCTTTCTTGGCATCAAGTGTCATGCTTTTGTAAGCCCCAAGGTGGTTCCCTAGAGTTTTATGCCCATGTGTGCAAAGCACACAAGGCTTAAGTATTCTATACATGAGCTAAAGGAAGCCCATGCCAAGAATGAACAAGTCATCAATATAGCCCAAATTACAGCACTGTAGTAGCGATAGTAAACTGTTTCAAAGAAAATGTTCACTCTTATGGTTTTTGAAAGTTAGAGCCGTCAAAGGTAATGTCCTAAGTTTATAATTTCATTCAAGGCATTCACATCACAATTTGACTATACAAAACCCTTGTTCTAAACTTCACGCATGCTCAGAAACAAATTTTGGTGAATTCCCATTCTGTGATGTAGTTATTGTCTGTTAAAATAATGTAAAATTTCCTCTGAATTTTCTTGAGTTTCCTTTGAAGAATTTCCCCCCACAAAATGGCAAAGAGCTTAAAAATATTTTGCTTGCAGGTTTCTACAGCTTAGATGTTTTATTTTTGTGTGTCAGATTGTCTCTGATGAGGAAATAGAAGAACTTTTCACTGTGGAATTACAGCTTCCATAATAAGAAGATCACCTCAAGGCAGTTTGCAGTACACATGCCATTGATGCCGGATGGCTAGTTAGAATATGTCAGCGAGTGAAGGATGACCGCAGAGACGTGGTTTGTCAAAGATCAGAGAGCTTTGAGCCTCATTTCACAGGGCGACCTGCACTCAATGAACAACAGAACAATGCTCTCAACCCTGAAAAACGATGCAGCCGCAGGATATCAGGGTCCAGTGAAAATAGAGCTTTTGAAAGGTGAAGGTCTACTGTATCTCACCATTGAAACAAACACTGACTGAGGCAGAATTGAGAAGAATGGCAGCAGAGGAGGACCCTGTGAGAGCTGATCCTTGTAGCACCTTGTGGGCACTGTAATCTGGGTGCTGAACATTGTGATCAACCCAGCACTGGTCTAGCAGCTAATGGCACTAATATCTCTGCTGTATTTCATCTAGACTAGCTGTAGTCAGTACCTTGTGTGTCATCTAAAAGATACAAGTGGAGCAAATTCAATAGAGTTGTAATCAGCACATTTGTTTGGATCGCAGTGGCTTCAAGATGACTTTCAAACCTAATTGCCACCACACACCAGTGGTAATACCATCATTTTGACAGAAAATAGGATTGCTTGTACCTGCCAATTAACTCTCATATACATTTTGTGTGCACCTCCATCTGTGGATCAAAAACATTGACCTCATGCATTTTCATGCCACTTTCTCAAGCTGATTATAAATCTGGTTTGTAAATTGGCTTCCTTGTTCAAGATATTTTAGGAGGCCAATACCCCTTGTTTTAATTTCCTTGTACGTTTTGTCATTTAAGTTTTAGTGCTCTGTGGGGGTAGAATAAAGTTGTTGTTGAACATTGTTGTTGTTACTGAACAGCATGTAAATTTGATTCATTTCAATGAAAAATACTGCAGTCCTATAAATGACTATACGAGGTGTGTGAGTAGTAGTTCAAGTTTTCTTTAGAAACTCTTGGGCCATCTGTTGCAGTCTTTCTCGGAAATCTTTGGGATCTTCAACAGCATTCAGAAGTTGTAATCCTGCATTTAACTTGGATTCATACAAAGTCCCATAAACAGGCAAAAGACACATAAATGCAGATAATGCACAAGATGACTGAATGCATGTCGACTGTAATCACTTGGATTGCCTTTTGCCCGGAGCGTTCACGAAACCTTATGGTATCCGGTCAGTTCGTTCCATGGTCAGATCGATCCAGTTTCCCGAATTAGCGGCATACGTTTAATTTTTTGTTTCTCGCACCCTTACAGACCTTACACTGTAAACCCCAAATACCGTATTTATTCAATAATGTTAATATGCGCCCACCCCCTTTCCCCTCCAACAAAAAACATTTCTGTAGTAGCCAGCGTGAACTAAGAGGAACGTCAGTCTAAATACAACCTCACACGCTTTAAACCGATGCCTTTCCGGTTTATTAACTCGTTCCGTCAATTAAACATCGAGCAGGACATTTTTCTTTACATTTTCATCGAGTAAGAATGTTTTCTTGATTCTTCCTAAGCGGAACGTACTGGCTATATTGTGGAACGATCTGATTTTTTTTTGGGACGATCTGACTTTCCTGTGGAACGATCTGACTTGGAACGATCTGACCATGGAACGAACTGACCGTAAACCAACCTTATAATGTGATGATTTTTTGGAGGACATGCAGCCTGTGAACAGCTGGCTCCCAAGTGGGTACAGGGAGAAGACAAAAATTGCTCACCGAGCTCGCCGTTTCTTTTCGCCCTATACTCCATTTGGGAGCCTATTCACAGGCTGGGGAATACCCTAAACTTTAATTTTCGTGTGGCCAAAGGAGCTCAAGTTCATTTTCTGTGGAGTTGCAATACACCCCGTACCGGCCTCCTCTCCCCAAATGCGCAAACTGGCAGGGATAATTCGTGAAGAAGTTATGACGTATTGCACTAAAAAAAAAAAAAAAAAATGGCCGCAAAATGAGACCAGCTTTGAACAGTTTTAAGTTTGTTTTTACTCGGACGTCAACCATCTATTTCAAAAGAATGAGTTCCCTTGCTGAATCACCGGTTCAGTATGTATCATTGTCTCCTAACGAATTCATTGCATACCGTCAAACTCAAGGCAAAAGTCCAGGAGTGATATTTTTGCCCGGGCTGATGTCAAACATGGAGGGGACGAAAGCCATAGCTCTTGAACGGTACTGTAGAGAAACTGGACATTCTTACGTGAGGTTTGACTACAGGGGACATGGCAAGTCTAGTGGAAAAAGCCAAGATTGTACAATCGGCATGAGGAAGGAGGATGTGTTGACAATTCTTGGTAATGTAGCGAAAGGTATGAGACGTTCATTGCGAAATTATGACCCCTGCCCCCAACCCTCCCTTTTTCAGCTATCGGAGAACCCTACTTCCACCTGCAGAATAGAAGCAATTGATTGTCCACACTAGAGCACAGGAATAGGGCTTTTAACAGCTTTCTTGACTAAGTCAGCTCATAGTTAATAAAAGGTGATGGTTATGAAGCCTGACCAACTTCTTTGTTATATGTTTTTGTTAACATTTTTGGCCTTGACCGGGCACAAACCACAATAGATTTTGAAATGTGTTGGAGCAACTGACCAATAGAAAAGCTCCTGTTAAGACATTCATTGTAGTGCGAAAGTTAAAATAAAGGATTGTGCACCGTTGTGGCCTTCCAACATAAATTGCAGGTTTCAAGGTTTCATAACCAGTCCCTCAATTAACTGTGGTCTGGTGGATGAAACTTTGACCACATTATGCTCTAAAATATTGAAATGCCTTAATCTCAGTATACCTGGCAACTTTCACGCATTATTCGTGAGTCTCACGCCTGCGGATAAAAGACATTGATCTCACACATCAAGGACAATTTCTCACACCTGACTTACAAATCTGGATGAGTTGTTCCAAAAAAAAACTTCATTTCATTTCAGATTTGTTATGTATCATTTCTTTGCTCTTTATAACAATCGCAAAAGCTTTCAAATGTCTACAATCCGTTTGAATCGTAAGTGTTCAAACGTCGTCGGAATATCTTCGGACATTTTCGGCAATGTTCAGAAGTCTTGGGAGAATCGTCAGAAATCTTCGGAAGTGGCTCGAACATTTTCATAAATCCCGGTCCTGACAAGACAAAAATCTCACGCGTTTGACTCAGAAAAAGTTGGCAGGTATATCTCTGTGGTTATGGTTGTGTTTGGAGTCTGGTGCCCAGTCAGAAGTTATCCTTCTACTTCTCAAACCCATAAGTTGGCCGGTGGTTTTTAATTCAGTGTAAGAAGTAATTGAAGGGGTGCCTCATGGACAAAAGCCCTAAGTGACTTCTGATGATTTGCTAGATTCTCCTTCCAAATAAATTGTATTCACTTGTGAAACAAAAGGAGAATTTGACCTTACATCAAAAGTCACCGAGGCCTAATTATTTTGTGTACCCCTTCAATTCACATTTGCTTTGGTTTTGTATAAACACTGCTGCTCCCTTCTCTTGCCTACTTAGCTGTCGGCATTGTTCACCATATTAAAGTAAGTTCAGATCTAGCAGCAGCACCTTGAAAATGAGTTTCAGAGGCTAGCTCCTTCCCATTCCCTTTGAACAGACCTCTCAAGTCTCACGAGTTTGCCGTGAAACTCACGGTTTTCAGTTCAGTCTTATGACGAGACACAAATATCTCACGATAAACAGTCGCAAGCTGAAAGGATACAATTTCCTTCTATAATTTCACTTTTGGCTTGCTTAGGTGACTTTCTTGGGCTAATTCTGTGCAAATCAGTCCATAGACTGTCAGTAAACAACCCTAAGTTCATCCATCTGTTTGCTGAAAACAAAGTCCATGACATATAGAAGACGTGCCAAATTAGGTTTTCATTACCAGTCTCTTGCATTTTGGTCACACATTTTCAAAATGGCGGAAATTGCACTTTCTTTTGATTAAGCATCTGTGTTTAATTTATTCATTTTGTCTGCTGGTCGATCAATCTCCAGATTTTTTACCTCAGTCTCCAGATTTTTTGGTGTTTTGAGGTTGAGAGGTCTGTTTGTGGGTCATACATGTGTTGGCAAGTCCCAAACTTTGCCTTTGCACTTCATGACATGAACTTTTTGTTGTCATAAAAGGAGTAAACCAGTAACAATACTTGAGACTTGCTTACAGTTGCATTTTCCCACATTATTATTGCCATATTAATTTAACCCATTTTCCAGTTGTGCTTGGTGACCTGGCCTTTGAGTGGAAGCGAGGCTGGAGTTGATTTTGTCTTAGTAATAATGATAATAATAATAATAATAATAATAATAATAATAATAATAATAATAATACAATAAGCATATTTAAAATCAATATAGGTTGAACCTATAAAAAAGAAGTGCAAACCTAAGTGTTTTTCAAACGAAATTTTACAATAACTGTCAAAATTCATGTGTGCTGATTGGCTCATAGCTAATGTCAATAAAAATGATGTCAGTTGTAACATGCGCGCTTTCTGCAGGCAAAATAGAGCCAATTCCACTCGTACTTTTTCCATGTTATTATAGAAAACAATCAATGACAGCTTTCTATGGTCTATATACACTCTAAATCCTTATAGCCCATAAACTGGTGCCATAAAATGTTCAAAACTTGGCAGTGAAACCACGAGCCGCACTTGAGTTCTGTACATTTTATGATGTTATTTTATGGTCTATTTAACAATTATTCCACGAGCACGCGTTGGATATGAGATGATAGATAGCCAACGAGGCGCGTAGCGCCGAGTTGGCCATAATCATCTCATATCTAACAAGCGCGAGTGGAATAATTGTTTTATTAAAAACAATCAAGTAATATTGTTAGGCCATGCTGATTTCCTTTCCAAGAGCAACCAGAGAACAATAATATTTATGGTCGCTATTTCTTGGGCATGGTATAATGGCTCATATACCATGGACGCTAAGCCAATCAAAACCCTGGAATTGCATTATACAATGATCCAGTTTTTAATGAAAGAGTATAGACCATAGAAAACTGCCGTCAGTTTGTTACATACAAACTAGTCAGTGTAAGAACAACATGATTTTCCATATCAAGAGCTGTGAGGTTTGTATGAAAACAAAGTCAACTCATTTACAAGCACACAACTGTAAAATGGACTATTTACTTGGTTCATTGCAGTGCTGGCCTTGTACGTACAAACTAGTTGTAATTAATACTTCAAGGTTTTGGTTTTAGATGCTTGATTGAAAACTGCTCTTTACTAAGACTTGCATTGACTGTAAATCATTACAATTTCTAGGTCCACAAATTCTTGTTGGCTCAAGTCTTGGAGGATGGGTCATGCTCCTTGTTGCCATGGCAAGACCTGATCAAATCAAGGGTCTTGTGGGAGTGGCCAGTGCTGTGGACTTTTTGTCTCGCCGTTATGACAATCTCCCTGACAAAATCAAAGCAGAAGTGCAGTCCACAGGAAAGTGGGTCATACCTTCAGAGTACAGCCCTAATGAACCATATGTGTTAGATTTTAACGTAATACAAGAAGCGCGAAAGCACATTCTACAGGAAAACGAATTATACCCCATCAACTGTCCTGTTCAACTTATCCATGGAATGCAAGACAAAGATGTGCCATACCAAGTTTCACTTGATCTGGTCAAGAAACTCGCAAGCAGTGATGTTCATGTGACACTTGTTAAGGATGGTGGTCATAGGCTTTCTGATACAAGTAATCTTCAGTTTTTGACAAGAACATTGGGACATTTGGTTGCACAATTGAAACATTCTGAACAATGCTCCTTGTGATGATAATGTCATTAATTAAACAGTATTACGCTAGCAAATTTTTGCTTTCTAGGCCTTGCTCATGAGAATAAAGGAACTGATAACTGAAGATAAAAAAGTGTCCATGTTTGAAGAAATTCTCCCAACTATTAATGTAGGAAATTTATAGATGGGTTTATTCTAGAAATTGGCCAATGTAATTATAGGTGACCCCTTTTTCAAGAAAGGGGGCCCCCAAAAAAATATATTTGAACTTCTCAGAAGCAAGTCAATAAAGTGCACAATACGAACACAGAAAAAAAGGAAGAAGAAAAAAGCAATTGAGACAGTAAGAGGCTATAAATTTCGAAGGATAGAGCAGCGGTCATATCAATCTTATCGTCAGTGATGTTTTTGAATTCTTTATTTCAGTTCATAAGTACTTATCCTTGGACAAACTTTTGTGTGCCCCATTTGACGCGCCAACGTATATTTAATGAAGCATTTTTTTTTATTGCGGAAATCCTGCAAAGCCGCACTCTGGAATCTAGTAAACTTTGGAAGCCATTAACAGAAATATGCATTTTGATATTAACATTTCCTTTCTGCGGATTAATTTTTCAAGTAAACAAATTCACCAAAACACATAGGAAGAAAATGAAAGTAAGTGCGGTATAAATAAAAGAAATGTTATGAGTAACTTAAATATGAAAAGTTGCTTAAAAGTGCTTAAGTGTATCTGCATCCATAATAATTGCATGGTGTACTTTACTGGTGGGTTATCAGGTACAGCTTCAGATGTACTCTGGGGATGAGTAGCCCCTTGCTCAGTTTCTGATTCCATCTTACTTGGACAGAAAAGGCACTCAGGAATGATTATATAGTTTGGCCGACTTTGAACCAGTGTAACTCTGCGTGGGTAGCGTGTGAAACAAAAGACACAAATGCTTTTGCGGGTTACTACACTCAAATCTCGTGGGGAGGGGGGGGGGGGGGGAGGGACTCCTCAAAATTTTTGGTTGGGGTGCATGGCTCTGTTCTCCAAACCCTGACCCTATTTCAGACCAAAATATGTAATTTTCAGACCTGGTGTCTAGAATCGACATCACACTTTCAGACCAAACTGGTTAAAATATATTTCAAAAACTCATTAATAATTCATAAGCCCATTGACCTATCAAATGGTCGATAAAACATCACGTGCAGTGGTTTTAAAACCCGATAAACCTCCTCCTTATTAGTATGCGGTGTTTAATGTTTTTCTCGTATGCTAATTTCCAACGTTCACAAAAGCATCAATGTTCTGAACTCTCTTGACACACGCTTTTCCAGGAATGTTTTTGAAGCCGTTCAAAAAACTCGCAGCACGTGTTTTATCGGGTCTAAAACCACTCCGCTGCGCCTCGTGGTTTTAAACCCCGACAAAACACTGCTGCTCATGTTTTAAACATAACATCCAGTTTCAGACTATAATGGCCCAAAAACCATACCCTTTGGCGCCGCCTTTGGAGTTCCCCCCCCCCATCCACCCCAAGGGACTCAATTTTGTCGGATTTTAAAGTAAGGAAGCCTTTAAAAGGGATTTGTCGTCCAGAGACTATTTTCTTCAAACAAAGATTAATAATGGTAATTGAACTGAGTGGAGCGCAATTTGGTCTGAAATCATACGCGTGATTTCAAAATCGAACGAGCGCGCAGCGCGAGTTTGATTCGACTCAAAGTTCAATTGCCACTTTATTACACCTATTTTGAAATCACAGAGTATCATTGTCAATATTAATATTCTGTTTTTTGTTACTTCATTTCCATTTTGATGCGATTTAGAGCAAAAAATGGTGCAATTTGGGAATATATCGCACTGTTGAGAGCCAATCGGATTGCAAGGATCACCAGTGATTTCAAAATGGGTGTAATAAATATTGGTAATTGAATTGAGTGGAGTGCAATTTGGTCTGAAATCATACGCGTGATTTCAAAATCAAACGAGCGCGCAGCGCGAGTTTGATTTGAAATCACAAGTATGATTTCAGACCAAAATTGCACGACACGAAGTTCAATTACCTTTTAATTACATCCATTTTGAAATCACAGAGTATCATTGTCAATATTAATATTCTATTTGTGTTACTTTCTTTCCATTTTGATGGGCTAAAGAAAGGATGCAATTTAGAGCAGAAATGGTGCAATTTGGGAATAAATTGCATCATTTTGGACCAATCAGATTCCAAGGATCACCAGTGACTTCAAAATGGATGTAATTAAGACTATAACGGTTGTAAACGAAATTCTAAAACTTGGTACAAACCTGTCAAACAAAAAAAAACAAACAAAAAAAACACGGGTACAAGAAGAGGACATTTCTAATTACAGTGAGTCATTATACACCTGCTTAAAGTGACTCCTACAACAATCAATCAATGAGTTATTTATTCATACAACAACGACAATGTAACACAACAAAAATACACTTATCTATTATTTATGCTAGGCAGAAAGTCCACCCAGCCCTACAATAGCTTCGCGAGGTTTTGCGAGTCACGTATTTCTTGTTTATCCTGGTTCTGATTATGACGTTTTAACAGGTGTTTAAGGATGGTAAAATATAGTTCTCGAAGACGAGTGTTCAGTGCCAATATGTAGAAATTATTCCAGACGTTTCGGGCTTAGCTTAGTTTAAGGATGGTGTCTACTAATACCGAATAATTTTTGTGCGGTTTATGACTTTGTGGGAAAAACAGATCTTAGCAAGGGCTATTGAAATCCAAAAAGAAAATTGGAGGTTATTCTAAAAAGCAGTAAAATACAACGCAATCGGTATGCCAGGCGTTTTTTTCCAAATTGAAGCTTTATTATCTCTGAAAAATGCATGGTTGCCAATGGTTGCCCCAATTTTTTTTTTTTTAAATACCAAAAGCACTTGCTAACTTCTGCTTTCTCTGCATAGTTTTAAACCTTGCAAAAATTATCCCTATATTAGTAGGCACCACCCATAGGAAACCCGAGTATCTCGAGATGTGCAGAACGTGTGCGCAGTAACCGGTTTTTCTCTTTTCAAAAGACACGTTTTGGGTTACCCTCTCCCGTATTAACCAGCATCAGCAATCTTATATTTGGGAAAAAATGAATGCCAGTTAAAGCGCGTTCTTCCCCATCTAAATTGCAAACGAAACGAGAAGCAGCAGAAAAAACATTGTTGCAACGTTTCCTGAAGGAATTCACGGCGACAAGCAAAAACTCCAGTGAATCTGAGCTAAAGGCAACAAAAAGCGATCTAAAAACTCATTTGGGCAAGCAGTTGCTCCGAGCCCTTCATTTGGCGGCAAAGGGATATGGAGGATCATGGCGGGTCATCAAAAAAAGTAAAATTAGCCTCACCACCATGAAGTCCAGATTTGTGTATTGTTTCCTGACAATAGAACAACAGCAGATTGGGCCGCCAGATTGATAAACATACTAAGGGTCTACTAATACCTAGGAGCAGATTCGTGAATCTGGTCACGCGGTTAAGTTCAAAATGTTTCGCGAAATTCACATTGTACAACAAATTAGAAATAAGAAATTGTGATTTTTCGCTGAGACGGGTCAGCAATTATGTGAAATACAATAACGACCTATTAAAATAAACGTAGTCAGAGTTCCCAAAGATTGGGAATTCGATGGACGAAAAAAAATCGTCTTCTATATAAATGAATCCCCTTTCCAAAGAGATCTTTTCCGTCTCAATTTATTTGTCGATGAAAACCTTCTTTAATATCAAAAAATGAAAAGGGAAAGTGTAGGCACCGCCGTGCACAGGGCCGTGCATATGGGGATGACCGAAGGTGGTTGCTAAGTAACGACTTAGGGTGACAAAGCTTATTCCCAGGGTCCTCTGGCTTGACATCTCTACTGAATGCTTGTGCTCTTCCTGTTTTGAAAGTTTTTGAGTCAGTCAGTGAGCACATAGCCTACGAATGCAGTCGTATTTCCGGCTGTCGCTAGCTTCTCTCCGACAGCCGGAATTTTTATGCTTTATCATTTGAATCTCCCGTAAAAACGTGTAACGTGTGTTGCCAAATTTTAAACGCGGGTTCCTTTTCAACCAATGGGCATCCGACAAGCGAGTAATGTTAGGTTGAGACCCCAAGAACACTTTTTCAGCGGTATTACCCATGATGGCGGCTTGAAATTAATCATGGCGATTCTGCCAAGTCACCATAGATTTCAACCGATTCCGGTCCATAGATCGGGCCTTAGACTTAGAGAAAAATATGTTTTAGTGTTAATATTTATAGCTTTTCTTCTTTTATGCTTTGGCGCATTTTTTTTCGTGCCTGACTTGAGAGATAGGACGTATCTAGAGGACGCTTACAAGAGGTTCGTTGGCGCTGGTGGAGAAATTTTTCCAATCAAGGCTCCCAAAACACCCGTTGTGAAACATGTTCAAGGTAAATGTCAATATTGTATCGACCTGTAGGCCGTGATGCTTGAATCTAAAAAGCATGGAGTATCTATGACACAGCAATTGCTAATTTTCTTTATGTTTTCGTTCCCACGCAAGAAGCCACTTCTCAGCCCAATGACGGGAAGGTCGCCGACAACCAAGATGTTAAAGTTAATTCTGCCGATAAATCTCCCACAAAACTATCATTAAACCACAAGGAATTAATAGAAAAGATAAGAAAGGAAAAGGAAAAGTTTATTCAAGAAAAGAAATCGCAAGTGGAGGCTGATAAGCAAGCAAAAATTGAGCAATTAGTAAACAGTTCGAAAGTGGATGACACTGGAGCGAAGGGAATTACTGGAGGAGAACCTTCGGATGAAATAACAAGAGAAAGAAGAAACTTTATTAAAAAGGTATGTTATTGCATTAACTAGACGTGCAAGCAACAATCATTGCTGTCTCTGTGTTGACGTTTTCTTAGAAAACAAGAGCTGCATGTTTCGGTGTTTCAATCGAATTTTTCCTCTCAGAAAGTTAACCCAACAGAACAGGTCAAGAAAGGTCTAAAAGTCGAAGCATTTTTTTCTCACTATAGCGGTCTTATCACATCAGCCGTACTGTTATGGTTTATCAATTGTTATAGAATTCTCTTGATAATGTTCGACCGGCTGTTAAAGTTACATGCAAAATTTACCAAATGCGCGCGTGTAAGGATTTTGGCATTTTCGCGATAAAATAAGTGAAAATTATTTTAATTGATTTTGTGATTTTTTATTTGGCTTTATTGACTGCCTTATTTTCGAGTGTTGCTGTTACCTCAACCATCTTGATTTAAGACAATTTTCCATCTACTTCAATTTTTTTCAAAACTTGAGCACCTTTGATAGAAATCGGATATTTGTTTAGGTGGCAAGTGATTTATGTGATGACTTTGTGCAGCTGTTGCGTTAATTTGAAATTTTAGAAGTTAGATGGTGGAAGGTATGATTTCCCTTCTACTAAAATTAACTCATCATTACTCAGTCGGTAAGTGAGGCTAAAAACTGCAGAAATCAAAATCAGCTGTAAATACTGAGTTTTTTTTAGAGACTTACCTACTGGTAGAACCTGCAAAAAATATGTAAACCAGACATGTTTACAAAATACTCTCAGGGTTTGGAGTTGTGGAGGTGGGTGGCTCTACAGTAAACTGTGTTTTCCAAAGACTAAAGCCCCATTCACACCAACAAAACATGTTTTATTAAACCAGGTTTAACAAAATTAAAATTGATAACAGAAAGCTAACACCATTGGCTTAATTTGACATAGGATTCAACTTGTACTTTAACTTTAAGGCACCGTTACACGTTGAGACTTTAAGCTGAAACTTGTGTGCAACGGCGCTGCGAAACAAGTTTCACGAAGTGGTGTTACACGGTGAAACTCTTGTTTTTTCACCACTGCGACCGTTGCGAGCTGTTGCAGAAGTAGAAAGTGGTTCTAGTTTTCATGAAACTTGTCTCGCAACGGAAGTTCGAAAAGTTTCACAAAACCAACCATGTTACATGGTGTAACGCCTGCTGAAACTTGTTTCGCCGCGCCATTGCACATAAGTTGCAGCTAAAAGTTTCAACGTGTAACGGTGGCTTTACATGTATGCTTTCATTTGTGCTAAAAATCTGTAGTTGAAAAGATCCAGAAGCAGCTTTTATGAAGGAAACAATTTCAAACTGTGTTTAACTAGACAGCTTTTAAACATGTTTAAGCCTTGGTGTGAATGGGGCATTAGTGTAGCAACTGAGAGCTTTAGGCCCTGTTCGCACTACGCGAAATTTTGTTTGATTTGCCAAAAAATCTGTCAACGCGAAGCCATTTCTAGTGCGAACGATTTTTTGCACGCACCAAAATTTTTGCAAGGGCAACGAAACTTCAAAGATTCCGTCGACTAGCTTTGGAGGCTGTAAAAATTTTGCCAGGCGAGAAAATCCTTTGTTCCTTGACATCCATCCGTCATTGGGTCATCAAATTTCACAACATATGGATTACGAAGCGAACGTGACCGTATGACTTCCCGCCATTTTAATTGAGCTAGATGGATCCTCACACAAGCAACATGGATCCATGGTACTTCAACTATTATGGCTCGCAGTGCTACCAAGATCAAGATCAGGGTAGTGAAAGTTATTACGATTCCCAAATCGCTACGCAACAGCAGTACTTCTTACAGTTTCCATCGCAGCAAACTCGAGCGGATTCACAACATATGCATCCACATCCGTTGAACACAACATCCAGATCCGTAACATCCACTGAAAATCAGACGACTGCTGCAGCTACTGGAAGCACAGAAAACACGAAAAAGGGAACAAAGAGAAAAAATGCCAGGTATGAAACCTTCCCCTTTAAGGAAGAACAGTATCTGGTGAATCTGTGGAAAGAAAACTTCGAACAACTTGAGAGCAAAAACTCCCGCAAAGTGTGGACCAAAATCGTCGATGAGCTAAATGCGCAATTCAGTAATAACCGCACCGTAGATAAATGTATGCGTAAGATGAAGTACCTTATTGACAAATATAAGGAAAAGAAAGATTGGAATCGAAAACAAAGCGGTGGCCATCTCAGGAAATCTCCGTTCTACGACGAGATCGACGAGATTCTCGGCTGCCGCGATTTCGTCACATTTAATAATGTGAAGGAAAGTGCTTCAAGTTCCAGCGCAAGTGCAGGTTGCAGCAGTTCATCTTCGCCATCCTCGCCACAAGTATTGGCTGAAGATAACAACCGCGATAGTGAGAAATCGCCAGAAGAAGCTAAAAACGAAAGAAAGCAACGCAAGAAAAGGAGGAGCACGGCAGCCGTTCGCGAAGAGCAAGACGATGCGATTGCAGCGACCCTAGGCCACGTGAAAGACCAAGGTGATAAACTGACCTCCGTCCTCACTGAACTGCAGAAATCAAACACTGAGCAAACGAAAATGATGTCGCAGTTTATGGGAGCAATGTTGGAAGCACTGAAAACCTCCAAAAATCAATGACATTTATTTAAATAACTTTTTATTCAAGTACTAGTAACGTGACAGTTAAGACATTTTTGTGAATGATCAACGGCTTTAACAAATCATCTTTACATTTGTCACATACGAACTCGGACTTTTTCATTTTCTCGAGGAATATATATGTGTCTGATTTCATATAATGCAAGATTGTGAATATCGTTGTGTTCCGTGCAAGTTGTATTTTAGATATTGAGTGTTTGAAATATCAACAATCGTACTAAAAATAGCTGCCACTTTCAAAACAAAACAAATCAAATGTTACAAATATTTTCCTTTTTTTTTCCAATGATTTTAACATGAATGATTCATTTATTTTTCCAATGATTTTCTAACAAATCGTTTATTAAACATGACTTTTAAATCAAGTAAAAAGGTAATCCTTTAGTAGTTCTCTTACGTCGTCTCCATCTCTTAACACTTCGTCGCTGTTGTTGAGTCATTGTCATTACCCTCGTTGAAATCACCGTCTTCCCATTCATCACCAGCCAAAATACAGAAATTATGCAGTACAGCGCAGGCTACAATTATTTTGGACACAAAAGCTATATCTCTTTCCTCTATAACATCTAGTATCCTCCAGCGGCTTTTCAAGATCCCAAAAGCGCACTCAACCACGACTCTTGCGGAGGACAATTCCTTATTGAATCTTATTTCCGCTGGGTCTCTCGTGCCCTCGGGGTATGGTTTTTGCAGCCAAGGGGAAAGTGGGTATGCACTATCTCCCACCAGATAGGGTTGTATCTCTTCGGTTCCGATTAGGTGCATTGGTCCAGCTGAAAGGATATCCCCATTTTCAGCTTTTTGATAAATACTGCTATTTCGGAGCACTCGAGCATCATGTAAACTCCCGGGAAACCCAGCCGCGACATCAATAAATAATTTCTTCCCATTCACTACGGCCTGTACCACAACACCGTGTTCCTGGTATCTGCTGAAATAATCAACAGCACTCTCCCTCGGTGCTCTGATTTTTATATGAGAGCCGTCGATTGCTCCGGCAATATTTGGTAGCATTGACAAATGTTGAAAAGTTGCAATTGAAGCTGCCGTTTCATCTACTGTCAATGGGAGTTTAATGAAGTCATTTCTGATGTCATAGAGTGCATCAACAACGTCTCTAAATGCTTCGTGGACGGTAGTTTTTCCGATATTCATTGCCAGGGCTGTATTATCGTAAGATCCACCATGTGCTATCCGATATAATCCAATAGCCAAGACTTTCTCAGGCAGTATACAATCTCTGAAGCGAGTGTTCTCTCTCTGGACATAACCCCTTAAGAGCCTCAGTAAATCGTCGAATGACTCTCTACCCATTCGCATATTTCTACGGAACAAGGTCTCAGGAAAATGGCGCTGGTGCAGATGGATTTCGAACCAAGATTCTGCAGGGCGAGGAAATATCCAGTACGGGTGAAAACGACGGCGATGGCGGCGTCTTCTCAGCTGAATTAAAACCTCCAAAATCCATAACAGGCGAATCCTAGCAACCAAAACTATAACTAATTGTTGATGTAGCAAGATCAGGTTTTGCATGAAAAGCAAAAGGCAAAAAAGCGCCATAATAACATTTCGCGGGAGCATTTTTCATTCACAAACTTCGACCGGAAACTTCGCGCGAAAACAGACACCGACAGACAAGATGTCGTGACATCTTGATGGTAAATTGATTGACATCTGTTACTAAAAAAAAAATTCGCATCTTCATGTGCGAACAGGATTACGAAAACAAAAAATTGGTGATTACAAAATTTTCATTTTTTTTGCAAGCGCTAAACTCAAATTTTCGTCTTAGTGCGAACAGGGCCTTAGGGAGGGTGTTAATTGGAGACAGGAAATGCTGATTTTTGTGTTGAACCATCTGAAAATATGATCAGTGACATGAACTTTATCCATAATATTTCAGTCAAACTTTATGTGTAGTCAAGTTGAAATCTGCCCGGGTGAAGGGAATCTTACAATACTCTTGCTTTTCAATGTCAATTGCTTCACTGTTGTTCTCAATCACAATACCATGCTCGTCCCCAGAGTATCTTTTGACTTGGTGCCTTATGGTTTTGTTGATTATGAAAATGGGAGTCCTCACATATTTTCAAGTTGCCAGCGAAAATTTGTCAGAGTTTTGTCTGTTTTTTCCCACTTTGTATTTCTTAAGTCTTTCTCAGTCAAAAACATAATAATTTTCTAGAATTGAAGACTAGGAAATTGACTGTCCCCAGAATACACTGTATCTTGTGCCAACACCATGACAGCTAAGATATTTGGAGGGCTCTGATGAGACTAGAATGGAGAGATACTTTTTGGAGTAGGGGTACTTACAAAATACATGTAGTAGGTGTGCTTACTGATAGATTAAGCAGTTACTTTTACTGTGCCATTTAATAACAATCATGCGGACTCCGAAGTTCAAGATAACGCACTGCTGTATTTGTCACTGTTGTCAAATCAGTGTAGCAGACCTCTCAGAAAATAAAGTCATGTGGTTCAATGAGGTCACATTCATACGCTGTGATTGGCGGATTTTGATGTAGTGGCAAAAATGTCCCTCTGGTGGCATCATCTTATCATATTGGCAGCATCGAAAATGAGAAAAAGCAGTCAAAATGCTCAAGTTTTCCCCTTACTTCTACCAAATATGCCTCTGATTTCAGTGCTAACGTGAGTGGCAGTTTTGAAGACAATGGGAATGATTCTCAGTGAAGTGAAGGGATAACATGATGTCACATTCTACTCGGCCCAACTCTCAGTGGTTTCACAGACATTTTTGAATTGAGTAATGGCGGCAAACCGAATGTGGAAATTATGCTTGAAATAATTGAGCTTCCCGTCAGAATTACAACTTGAAATTTTGCATGGGTAGTACTTTCTTCCTATACTTTTGAATGCTGAAGATAAAAGGAAAGTAAAATTTTGATCACAGTAGCACTTTAAAATAAAAATTAATAGTCCTAAATCAGGGTCCGAAATTAACTTTTTTAGGCAGGCGCCAAGTGGCGGCCGGAATTTTTTTTTTTCAGTCGCCATATGGAAAAATGTGGTCGCCAAAAAGCAGAAAAAAAAGTGTCAATAAAATTTTTCCTTCGCAGCGAAACACAAACCAAAATTTTTGGTTGCCAGATGGAAAATTCTGCTTGCCAATTTTTCTTTTAAGAATCAGAACGAAGAGAACGCGTTTGCGTTTGGGGCCGCAATGGCGATTTATACACCTACCACCGATAAAGCACGACGAATGAATCGAATGCCGGCTATATACGCAGTTTCATAAGACTGCTAAATGTTTTAAGTCAACTTTATACCTTCTCTTGTCTCTACCTTTTGGAGAAGAAATGTACCCGATTGAAAAACTGCCGGTAGGTTCTTTGCTCTATGTTCAAAACCGTAAACGATCTTTTCTTTTGCGTTCTGTCAAGATGATCGACAGATCGCCATGTTGTTCGCACCAGGCCACAACCGTGCAGCATTTCTCGTTCAAAAAACGTGGCGGCGAAGCTTTGCACTGCTCGAGCTATGAAGCGTTGTGATAGATTTATAATACAATACAATACAATACAATATTTATTTTGCCACATACAACAATTACAGATGGAAAAAAAATGATGAAAAATTGACGAAAGAAATTAAATGGCGAGAAAACCTGAAAGAAACCACGAGGCTTATAAAGTCAGGCTTCCTCACTTTTAAAAAATAGCTATCTTATATATTAGAATTACAATATGGACTTATGATAATTAACTTTGACCGCGCACACTTACACACACACACGCACACACATATTAAGTAAGTTAGTTGAGAAATACAGCCTTACAGAAGTTAATACCTAGAGAGAAGAAAATCTTTAAGCTTTCTTTTAAAAGAAGCGGAGGAGGGAGAACTAGTTATGTCAGAATTTAAGCGAATTATAAAAGTTTGGACCTTGAAATAACAGGAAAATCGATTTTATACTGCAAAAGCAGTGGAAAGGTAAAAAGTAAGTGACCAATTGGAGGGCGGCTTTGAATTTTATTTTTATCGATTTGGCTGAAAATCAAAGTTATTGTTTGTATAATGATCGTGGCATGAAATAGTTAATTGCCCGCTGGTGACTAGTTGTGAAATTCTGGTCGCCAGTGCAAAATTTTTAGTCGCATTGGCGACCAGGAAAGCACAATTTCGGACCCTGTCCTAAATAGGTTCAATCTGACCATGGGTGGGAGAGGTTTCTCTCACATGCTTTCATCTTGGAGATTGACCGGACAAAGACCGTAACATCATAACCGATTGTAGGGAAAAGAAACCCCTCTGAACCCTCAATTGTAATTAAGTGGATTGGAACGTGAATTGGTGGTGTAAACTTGACATTACTTTGGTCATGTGTAGTTCTTCCCTTATCCCGGCAGATGATGGAACATGCCTGGTCAGGTTATGTTAACCATGCCTGGGGAAGGAATGAGTTACGACCAATAAGCAAGACAGGGCATTCTGCGTCGATATTTGGAGCGTCTTCTAATGGTGCTACAATAATCGATGCACTGGACACTCTGTATATCATGGGCATGAAAGAGGAGTTTGAACGTGCAAGGAAATGGGTCGCATCGTCTCTTCACTTTGATCATGTAAGTACCAAGAATTTTTGGTGTTTGATTTTAAGCAAAAAAAGTGCAGTTCAACTGTACTGTGTTACAAAGTCGTCTGTTGGTTTAATAGCAGAATGCAAGCGCTGAATCTCAGGATGATGAGTCCATCATATCCCTTAATGCTACACTGTCTGAGTTCATTTTGTTTTTTGTGAATTAAACTCATCAACAATAGATGAGCGTGGGGGAGGTGCCTGTGAGGTTGGTGGAACCAAGAACTGCATCCGAGTGCAGTGGGTAATCATGACAACCCTGTGAGTGGCATCCACCCAGGCACCGTCACACTGCTAATCAGTGGAAAACTAGCATACTTAACATATAGTTCCTGAAGGGCGGGTAGGGTTAGGGAGCTTCAACTTTGCGAGCGTGTGCAATGTGAAGCAACATGAACGAAATGACCTGACCTCAAGAGGAAAGCTGTAAATTCCCGACAGCCCCTGCGAAGTTATGCGGCCACCCCAAATAATTCGAATGGAAACTGCTAGCCAGCACTGTCTCGAGTTTAACTTAGCCTAAATTGCATTTAGCCACATCTAATTAATATTTTTGTCTGACTTGTATCTTTAACAGTCTTCAGATGTATCTGTGTTTGAAACTACAATACGATTTCTTGGTGGACTTTTATCTGCTTATGCGTTTACTGGAGAAGAGGTTAGAGTGTTTTTATTCAGTTAATTAAAGTATTGTGGTGCAGTTAACCCAGACATCCTTTGAAATGAGTATTAAATTTCAGCCAGCTTCAGACAGCTATGGCGGGTTTCACTCGTGAAATGCAAAATAATATGCTGACCTTGAGATTGGAAATAAATGTTGAAACTGTGATGAATTAGTTTCATGATATAATTTCTCTTTTACATAATTTCTCAAATGTATAAACTCCCTACTGGAAATCACTTTCCACATTCTTCTCGTCTGGCCATGATTCATAACTGCTCTCAAAGTGTTACTTAAAAAAATTTAGCTGAATGGTGTTTGATGTTCCTCTTTTTTGTCTGGCGCTCTATTTGACTAGGGTTAGTTGCCCCCGTAGGCCCCGTCTCACAACACTTCAATGTTCACAACCCTGTGGGATGTTAAAGAACCCAGACACTAATCGCAAAGAGTAGGGCATGGAGTTCCCGGTGTGCTGGTCTGGCCTTTCTGCTGTTTCATAATTTCATGGGTTTGGGTGGGTAGGATAAGGTTGCTAATGGACATATGTTGATGTAACCAGCATTTGAATATATATATGAATAGAAAATGCGGTATATAAATGCATTACCATTACCATTAGTTGTTGTAAGTTTTACCACAAGAAAATGACATAACGTCTTCAATTTGGGTGTTTAAAATATTGTAACATTGTAGAAAAGGAATATATTCAATGATGTTTGGTTTGTCTGTGTGCACAGTCAAAAGAATGGCATCTTCAATTTGGGTGATCAAAATAATTTTATTTATTGTTACTGACTATTTTGTGTAAAATTATGTTTAAAACACGAGCAGCAGACTGTGTTTTATCAAAATTTAAAACCACGAGGTGCAGCTGAGTGGTTTTAGACCCGATAAAACACATGCTGCAAGTTTTTTGAACGGCTTCAAAAAAAAAGCATGTGCCAAGAGAGTTTATAACAATGATGCTTTTGTGAACATTGGAAATTTGCATATGGGAAAAACATTAAACACCACATACTAATAAGGAGAAGGTTTTATCTGGTTTTGAAACCACTGCACGTGATGTTTTATCGACCATTTAATAGGTCAATGGGCTTATGAATTATTAATGAGTTTTTGAATTAAATGTAAAGCTTAAGGCTGAATTATTGGGTACAGGTACATTCATTTGTACGCAAGTGCAAATTAATGAGGAAAGAGACAGTCTAATTTAATTCTCACTTGTGTGCAAATGAGGACTACTTTACATGTATGTGTTGTGATTTAACATTTGGTTGGTTTAAAATTTTGGAAACCAGCTTAATTTTTATTTTCCTTTGTGCGGTAATCTGAGATAAAGGGAAATAAAAATCAATCTGATTTGAAAATATTTAAACCCTAAAAATTTTGAACCACAACATATCCAGCCAACCAGTATTTTCTTTTCAGTCATTTGATGAATGAAATTATCACATATTGTAAATTACATTTATAAATTATCATTTTAAATAATTTAGGTTTTTAAAGTGAAAGCCAAAGAACTTGGTGACAAGCTTCTACCAGCATTCAATTCACCAACAGGAATACCATGGGCAATGGTAAATTTTGCCAGGTATGATTCACTGGTAGTACTGACTAAAACAATTGAAGGGGTGCGTGAAATAAGGCCCTAAGTGACTTTTGATGTAAGGTCAAATTCTCCTTTTGTTTCACAAGCGAATACAAGATAATTTGGAAGGAGAATCTAGCAATTTATCAGAAGTCACTTAGGGCTTTTTTCCAGGCACCCCTTCAATTAAAGCCCTGCATAATTAAGTTTTACATAATTTAAACTGTAGTAAAATGTGAAGAGCTACAGATGGGTTCATTTTCTACTTAGGATAATTTGTAGTTCTAAGAAGTGTGCAAAGTCTACATTGTATAGATTGGAATTCAAGAATCATGTTTCTAAAGCATGATAGAACCACAAGACATCATTCTGTATCATATGTTCTACACATTCTAGTTTGATAGAGCAGCAATTTTTTCGAGCTCTGTCATGCTACATGTACACAACTTCTGGTGTGGTGGTTATTTTGTGAAGTTACAGATTCAAGTTAAATTTGTGCATGTGGCAAAAAAAAATGTTTGATTCAGTTGTGGCTCAGCTACAGTCAGTAATTGAGCACCACACTGGCACAGTGTCTGAGTCAGAGCTGTGCTTCCATCAAGATACACAGGGTATCCAAGAAGTACAGTTATGTCTCTGTTTAAATTTTTTTAAATGTGAGGTAAATTGGGAGCAGGGATGGCTCAGTGGAGAGAGCACTCGCCTCCCACCAATGTGGCTTGGGTTCAATTCCTAGACTCAGCGTCATATGTGGGTTGAGTTTGTTGTTGTTGGTTCTCATCCTTCCTCCGAGATGTTTTTCTCTGTGTACTCCGGTTTTCCCCTCTCCTAAAAAAAAACCACATTTCCAAATTTCAATTTGATCCAGAATTTAGGACCTGAAAGGAAATTGCTTGAATGTGTTAACTATTCAAGCTGAACCCCATCTAAATGTGTTATATATTTTAGGTATTTAAAAATGAGTATCTACAAGATGCCTGGACAGTCCCTCCAGGCTAAACCCTCACCAGTTTCAGTATTTCATTGTCGGAAGTATCTCATTTGAGTTCTGTGCAGCCAAAGAACAATATTTTAGTTGAGAATGATGTATTATTCAGTAAATGACACAGGCATAATCGGAAAAAAATCCAAGTGTTCCTATCAGGAGTCGATCCTAAGACCTTTCGATTAATAGTTCGGATGCCCTACTACTGAGCTACAGGAGACTCGTGGGAGCTAAGGCCATTAAACTAGGTTCATGGGGCAAACATTCTGCATACTGCTAGGATTTGAATGTCGAACGTGTAGTATATGAAATACATGTGATGGTATATTTCCAACCTGGTGAATGAATGAGAATGATGTATTATTCTAGAAAGTGACACAGGCATACTCGGAAAAAAGATTTCTGAGTGCTCCTATCAGGAGTCGAACCTAAGACCTTCTGATTACTCTACCACTGAGCTACAGGAGACTTGTGGGAGCTAAGGCCAGTAAACTAGGTTCATGGGGCAAACATCCAGGCTGCATACTGCTGGGATTGGAATGTCTTTGTTAATTAACTGTCAGATGTTTTTAACATTTTATTTGTTTTCTTTTTGTCTGTAGTGGTAGTGGACACAACTGGGGCTGGGCATCTGGTGGATGCTCCATTTTAGCAGAACTGGGTACTTTACACTTGGAGTTCGTTTATTTGTCTAAGATCACAGACAATCCAATTTATGCTAAAAAGGTGAGGTCCAGTAGGTCTGGTCTGATTTTGAACTCAGGCCCTGTTCAGACTAGGTGCCCATGCCAGGACAATGTGCCCGGGCGCTAAAAAGGACATTGTTCAGACTCCTTGGTGCCCAAGGAGCAATCATGTTCTCCTTCGTCAATTAAGCGCCCGCTACTTTGTTTGCTGTATCGTAGGGAATCATGAGGAAAAAACGTGGGAACTGACAAAATCCTGTTCAGACCAGTGCTCGTGCCCAGGAACGGTGCCCGAGTGATACCCTTGGAGGCAGTGCCCGTGCCCTGGCACGGTACCCAGATTTTTGCTTGGGCACCAACAAAAAGCTCTGTTCAGACTAGTGCCCGTGCCCGAGAACCAGGAACCGGCACCTAGTCTGAACGGGGTCTCAGTCATAGAGTAGAAAGTGTGTAGAATTCAGCATTTCATGACCATGCGACAAAGACAAAAGTCTGAGCTCCCACTGGGAATTAAACCCATAAGCTTCCAACCATTCAGATGTTTTAATCATTGAGGTGGGGGAGACGTAGGTTAATAATAGGCCATTTTCATGATGGCGCAATTTTACTACAACTATCAGGATTCATTTTGTTTTCCTTTTCAAATTCAAATTTTGTAATCCCAGTGGACAGCAAAGAACAATAACTGCTCTAATTAGCATGAGAAAACGAAAAACCAGAAGGATTCTGGTAGTTGCAGTAAAATGATGCCATGGTGAAAATGTCCGGTTATTGAAGGATGGTGCCTAATCTTTTGCTACCGTGCATACATTTGATGTGCATCTTTGGATGGTCTGAGAAGCTCTGGTCACTGATTTCTTAATGACCGTGCCTCCTATACAAATTCAAAGGTATTTTTGTGTGGTTTATGGCTCTGCAGGTAAAGAAGATCTTAGCAAGGGGTAAGAAATCTAAAAAGAAAATCAAAATCTAAAAATTGGGCATTACCAAATATTTCCCGAGATAATTTAGTTTCAATTTTGGAAAAAAAAAATGCTATACATTTTTAGAATTATCGTTGCTTAATAATCTCTCAAAAATACATCATGTTCCCCAGTTTGCTTTTAGGGTTCCAACAGCCTCTGCTAAGATCTGCCTTTCCCACATAGTCAACATTTTACTGCATAAAAATACCTCTGTATTAAGATGCACTGTCCTCAAGGGTTTCAGTAAAGGTGAGCTGTTTAGCAAAATGCTATTAATGTGAAAGTTGTAGCCTTTCCATTTCATTCATTTTTTTATGGCATGGGTGGGGTGGGTAACAGTGAGATAGAAAATGAACTGACAGTGGCAGCCAGCAGCACTTTCTGTGTAATAAGATCCAATCTCAATTTGTAAAATGTAAAGTGGGCATGTACTGTTGCCAGCTAGTTCACAAAACAACACTCCACATTAGGGGTCTTACAGTGCAATGAACTCAACCACCAAAGCAAAGTATGAAGCTAAACCAGAATTTCCCAGGGGGAGGAGGGGTGCAAAACAAAAAACCTTCCATGGTGGGAGTATGGATATTTTCTGGAACTGTACAATTTACATTATTTAAATTTTACTGTTGTGGGGGAGGAATGCATGACAAGCAAGAGTCTGCGTGGGAGGCTCATACGCGTATGGAAGGTATTTTGGTTGGACAAATTCCCCCCATCCCCCCTAGAATTTCCAGTTTAGCCTCATATTTTCCCTTCAAAATTTTGAATTTTTGAGACCCCTCCCCCCCCAACTCGGAATTTCCAATGACCTTCTCTTGGGGTAGGTATGGATATTTTCTAGATCCATACTTTTAAGGGGACGCAGGGTTGGTTGTGACATGTCATTTTCACCTACTTTAATTTAAGATTTTCCTGAAAATTTCTTTACTTAATTAAAGACTTGAAGATCTCCTTCCTCTTTTCACTACTTAACTGTGCGTGTAATGATTTAAGTTGCAAGAATGCCAAATCTAGAAGGACCCTTTTGATGGCAACGATTTTCAACCATTGTTTTAGGTCTACCGAGTCCGAGAAGTCCTGGATCAGATAGAGAAACCCAATGGATTGTACCCCAACTATTTGAATCCCAGGAGTGGAGTTTGGGGTTCACGTAAGTTTTGAGAATTGCTTGAATGTCTTAAATTAAAGGGGAAGTATCATGGGGTTTTTGGTATCTTTTGTTTGAAATGATAAAATAAAACCTTCAATCAGCTGCCAAATAATTCTAGAATGATGAGAGGAAAGAAATCAACTCAATTCTTGAAACGAACAACTTGTAATCTGTTCTAGCGCATTTTGGAAACAAAAATGTGAGAACTTGAAAAACATTAGCTTAACATTTTTCAAGTTTCATTCCATACCGGCCTTCTCTGTCTCTGACCAGAGGCACTAATTGACAGTTTTATTGCACTGGGGTAACAATTTATAACAAACTTGACAATAATTATTTCTTTGTTTCTGCTTTCAGTCAAACATTTTTCGGTTTTTTTTTCAGCAAATTTGCATGATACTTCCCCTTCAATTAATGATTTCTGTTTTTAAGAAGATTATAATTAATGTAATAATCTTGCATTCCTCTTGATAACAACAGAGCATGTTTCCCTGGGTGCCCTGGGAGACAGCTTTTATGAATACTTGATCAAGTCGTGGGTGATGAGTGGAGAGACGGACACTGTGGCCAGGCGGATGTACGACAAAGCCGTGGAGGTGTGTCTTAATTTACATTAGGCTACTGCAGCTAAAATTGTGCTCAGTAATTTTCCAAAATACATGACAATTTTCTGAAAACACATCATCCTCCGTGGACAGTTATAATATTATGAACTCATTTGATGACCAGCTCACAAATGGCTTGATAGCTCAGTTGGCAGGGCACTGGTTTGAATCCATTGCAAGCCTTAATTTTCTTCAGGCTTTCCTTTTGCAACTGCTTAAGTTGCAATTGCTGGGAGGGAGCATGGCCCAGCCATTAGGGTGTTGAACTTGAAATCCAGAGGTCCCAGGTTCCAGTCCTACTCTGACCGCTAGCTGGAGTTGTTTCTCGGTAGCCCCAAGTTCAACTCCTCGGCTGCGCTTATAAATAGCCAGGTATTCTGCCTCCTGCCAGATGGGATTTTTAACCATGTTATGTTCAAATTAAATTATTTTTTTGTGAAGTTTAATGCTCGGTCCCACTGGCACCTGTGCTACAAACACTGCTAAGGGTAATTAAAGGTTATTTAATATTTATTTTTTTATTTATTTATAAAGTTCTGTGATGGTCTCTTTTTATGTTATCTGTCACTTGTCTTCAAATATTATATTGACATTTAATACGTTTTGCATTCATTTCAATGTACTCTCAAGTTGATCAACAGAAGGTGAGTATCTCATCAATGTTTATTCTATTTTGTAACCTAGGCTATAGAAAGTATTTTGGTGAGAAAGTCGTCGCCATCAAACCTCACATACATTGCAGAATACAGGTTTGGAAGATTGGAGCACAAGATGGATCACTTGGTAGGATAATAATAATTTATGCAAAATATTAACATGAATTGTTCTTAGACTAAGGTTGTGTTCGATTGACCGTATTCCGGAATAAGAATAAGCGGAATAGCTGTTAGATTTCCTTTTTAAAGTAATTTGGGAAGACATTTGTACAAACTTTCGCTGACACATGATAATTTAAGAGCCGTGTCATACGCCAGCAACTCCTAAACCTTTTATGAGGGATTTCTTGTCATCATTGTTTGTATTCCTATTCCGGAATAGGGTCAATAGAACACACCCTTAAATAACATTACTATACTAATAGGCAGCCTAGGGCTACAAGAGATTATTACAAACACTCACTTTCCTCAAGTTAAGTGTCTGAATCGAACCGCCTCCCTGCAGAGGTGGTCCAGTCTGATTCGTTAAGGGGTGTTATAAGGCTGTGGTATAGACCCTTAATTAATTTTGTATTTTTATATCAAACACAAGAAAGTATGTTTCATCAGATATCCAAACACTGAGAAGTAGGTTGAAAACACGAGGCGTAGCCAAGTTTTTTTAAACGACTTCGGGCTGTTTGGATATCTGATGAAAGATGCTTTCGAGTGTTTGATATGGCTTCTCAAATGGTCAAGAATTCTTGGAGAAATTCAAGGCTAAAGTTGGCAAAATTGGAACATGTATATATCCAAACCACGGTCACAGTAGTGATTTTCTTTGTTTTCTCTTGACAAATTAATGAGTTTGAGAAAGTATGTTCCAAAATACTCAATTGAATAATCACACGTGATGATTCCATCCACAAAAGTTCGAGCTGTTTTGTACACTGTATAGCACATGACAGTATACAACACCACAGGACAGTAGTGATCAGTAGCTTTCAATTGAGACCAATTGAGTGCTCACATCTTCAGATTTCATCCACAGACTCAACAGTTAGAATCACCTTGTAAAGCATAATAAACAGCACCACGGGAAAGTACTGCAGCTGCAAAAATTTATAAATTGAGCTTTCATTTGATTGACCACACTTCATCCAGAACTGATAATGATTTAAGTAAGCACATGTGTAAAGGTTTGGCTCTACGATTGAGAGGGTCAAACTTGCCACACTGGCGGAAGATGAAAAGGGTCGTGTTGATTGGTTCTCTGAGCAGTACAAATTTTGCTAAATAAAGACTGTTATCTTACAATATACTGCTCACATAGTTGTTCACCTTATTTTGGGGAAATGGCAACGTGCAGTTCCAGAAAATATCCATACTCCCCCCACAGAAGGTCTTTTGTTTTGCATCCCTCCTCCCCCTACTAGGAAATTCCAGTTTAGCTTTATACTTTACTTCTAAAAGTTTGACTTTTAAGACCCCCCTCCCCCTAGGAATTTTCGATGACCTTCCGTGGGGTGGGTATGGATTTTTTTCTGGAACTGCACAATACTAAAATGTTTGTACTCAACTTTCATCTTTGCATCACATACACACTTCCCAGTTTTTCCATTGGTGTTGGCAACTTTGTGAAGAGCCATAACCTCTATTAAACTACTGTGTACATAGCTTGTTTAGTCTGTATTGAGAAAATATTGACAGCATTCCCATGGTTCTTATTAGGAGCCAATAACCAATAATATTATTGTTTTTACAATCTATTCACATAAATGTTACCGGCTATTGTGAAAAAATTGTTTCCGAAATTATTGAGACCACTTTCAAACTTCATCGTATTTTGAAAAAAACTCATCCTTGTTTTAGGAATTATTTTCCTTTCACATTGAAAATCCATCACCTATAAAGAAATCGGTCTTGGTTCGAGACTTTTTTTTCCTTCAGAAACAATGCTGACTTAAAGCCCTGCCATGTTTGGTTTCCATTCTTCCCACGGCCATATCACTCCCATCATTCCCTGGGAGACATTTAACAAGATTGTGACCACCTTCTATTGCAAATTTATTACCTCCTTTTACAAATCTTAACAAGAACCTTGCATTCCAAACTTTTCTTGCAAGAACTTGGCCAATTTACCCAATTATATAATGATTGTGATGTTTGATTGCCTGTTCTTATTCATGTTTTCTTTTGTTAACATTCAGGCTTGTTTTACTGCTGGTATGTTTGCTCTTGGAAGCAAAGGTTCAAGAAATGAGAAGCATTTTGTCAACCTTGGAGCTGAAATTGCTAACACTTGTCACGAATCCTATCGCAAAACAGGTGAGTTAGCCCTTTAGCTCTCAACTAAATTGTGCATGGTTTCTCAGTATGCAAAGATGTTTCGTTGTTTTTTCAGTATGTAGAATGTTTGTGACATGAACCTAGTTTAATTGCCTTAAACCCCACGAGTCTCCTGTAAATCAGTGGTAGAGCATCCAAACTAGTTATGAGAAGGTCATTAGTTTGACTTCTGTTGGGAGAACTCGGATTTTTCTTCTTCAGAGTATGCCTATGTCACTGACTGAAAAAGTAATCTATCATGTTTTGGTGTGTTTGTCAATATTTTGATATTTTCTGGGATCCATAGAAGTAACCTTACACATAATGTTTTTGTACTGTTTTAGAGATTGTTTAAGTTTTTTTTTTTTTGTGGTTGTGGTGGTGGTGGTGGTGAGGGGGGGGGGGGGGGGTAATTTGAGTGATTTTTAGCAAAAGTTGCTATGAATAACAATATTTAAATGACAGACAACCAAAGCAAATCACATAGGATTGGAACTCTGGCCTTTCTGAAGGAAAGGGCATTGCATGTTCACTACATTAGCTAATAACTTTCAAGATTATTTGCCAAATATATTTTCTTACTTATAGTGGAAGATACCACTGATAATCTGGCAAACTAGAATGAATGAAAAATAAACAGAAATCATGCTGACATGCGATTGCATTCACACCACCCAGTAATAGACCCTTCTCCAAAATGGCAGCAACAGATTTGATTGAGTTAAAAATGAACTGGATGAAAAACTGATACCAGCACTGGAAAGAGCACCTTTTCTTTAGTAACCTTGCAAAGTTTCAGCATATTAGGTGTTATATCAGCTTAGGAATGTAATTTACAGACGTTTGTATGACTGGGGGTATACCTCATACCCCCAGTCATACAGACGTCTGTAAATTTTTCATTTTTCAACTTACATTTTCTCAGCTGATATTACACCTGTTATGCTGAAACTTTGCAGGGTTTCTAAAGTAAAAATGCTCTTTCTAGTGCTGGTATACGATGAATTTTCGGCCGCCATTTTGGAGAAGGGTCTATTAATCTATTGAAGCATAGATTAATAGATCCATCTGTCCAAAGTTCTTTTAAGCCACGGTCTATTGCAAACATACAAATCTGATTTGTTTTGTTAGTTGTCTACGTAAACAGCTAATTCAAACAACAAATTCATAATTTTCTCCTTACAGTGATTGGGCTTGAGGATGATTGTGTTGACGCCCATTCATTAATCTCAAAACTGAAAACCTGTAATGATTGCACTCTATAAATTTTGATACTTTTAATTCCCCCCTTTTTTGCAGGTACCTTTCTTTATTTTTGGCTAGTTTAAATTATTTAATTTATTTTAATTTATTTCCTTGTTTTCTTGGCTGCCGTCTAATTTGCTATTGGCATGAATCAGTTGCTTGTATTAATTTTTTTTCAATTCACCTGTAATGTATGAAATAGTGTGACTTTTTTTTCTACCTGCCTCAGTTAGCTTTCGCTATATGCGAGTAGTCTTCGTCTTTACAATATGAAAAAGAACTTTTTAATAAAATGATGATGATGATGATGATGATGATGATTTTGTCCGCATTTTCGATGAGTGCTAGTCAACTTGCTGCAGTTTTGCATAGAAAACTTGGCCTTGTAGCTACAGTCTAATAATATTATTGTCAGTGAAACAAAGAGAAGTCAATGATGCAATCCAATTTGTGTGTGTGCAATATAATACTAGACCATAATGAATTTCTATGTACAAATTATAGTTTTTGTCTGTTTAATTTTCAGCCACTGGTATTGGTCCAGAGGCATTTAGATTTCAGGGACCTCACGAGGCAGTAGGTTTACGCAGTCAAGAGAGGTATTACATACTTCGACCTGAAGTTATTGAGGCATACTTCTACATGTGGCGCTACACACATAATCCCAAATATCGAGAATGGGCCTGGGAGGCAGCTCAGGTTAGTAAAGATTGATTGATTATTGATGGACTGACTGACAGACTGACAGACTGGCCAACTGACTGGACTGGACGGGTGTTCTCAGCTGGATTGTCTTATATATACCTCTTACTGACTGAGTTCAAGGTCCGTACTGTAGGTTACGGACCAAGTTTTTCCCGTTGACTCATCAAAAATTAAGGTGAAGAACGAGGATCCGTAAAGGCTGGTTTCCATATGATCGCGGATCGCAGATCGCAATAAGGTCTACGATCGTCTGCGATCCTGCGATCGCGATCGCAGACGATCGCAGAAGATAGAACCATGTTCTATCTAAAGGCTGGTTTCCATATGATCGCAGACGATCGCAGACCTTATTGCGATCTGCGATCCGCGATCATATGGAAACCAGCCTTGACTTACAGTAGGGACCGAGAAAACGAGGTTAGTAAGCTATTTATTATACCTCTGAGGTTTATCTGGTGCGCGGGAAAGGAACTTTCAAATCAAGCAGGCCATACAGTGAAATACGGCCCACATAATTGACCAATCACACTGCGCATACTAACTGAGATATCATAACGCTTTTATTGCTTATTTATGATCCATTTTCTACATACTTTTGAGTGTCAGTTTCACTCGTTTTGTTTAGTAGATACCTATGTGTCTTGCATGTTATGGTGTGTTGTGTTTGTGTGTGTGTGTGTGTAATGTGTGATTTGGACCTTGTAATTTAAATTATTTCCATGTAAATATGGCTTCCTTGTTCTTTGACTCCATCAGTTATTTTAGGAAGCCTGTACCTTTCATTTATTTACGTGCTATTTTTTTGTTAGTACATTCAATTTAAGTAAAGATCCTAATAAAGTTTTGTTGTTGTTGTTGTTGTTGTTCCATACTAGCAACATAACAACATGGCCTCACCTCACAAACATATATAAAACAAAAACATCAACAACAACTTGATGTCAGTTTTATACATTGTATGTTACTAGTGTGGACTAGGCAACTTAACGGTGTAAGAGGAGAATTAAATGACATACGGATAAAATTCGTTTCCTAATGTTCTGACCGTGTCATCATGTATGAACCAGGCTAAAGTTTTGAGGGCCACAAGCAGTAATGTTCTGTACATACCATATTTTTTAATACATGCCAAGACTGTTAATAAATACTAACAGAGGTGTTGGCGTTTTTTTAACCCTTTTCCAGAATATTGAGAAGTACTGTCGTGTTGGTGTAGGATATTGTGGAATAAGAGACGTCTCCACGACAGCAGTGTCACACGACGATGTCCAACAGAGTTTTTTCTTAGCAGAAACTTTGAAATACTTGTATTTGACATTTTCCGAGGACACTCTCATTCCTTTAGACCACTGGGTCTTCAACACTGAAGCGCATCCGCTTCCTGTACTCGGCAAAATGCAACCAGCTCAGAGTAGATAGGTAGGACACCTAACATCTTAAATGTGTTTAAACGAGGATTGGACATTTCTTGTCCAAATCAGAAGCTTCAATGCATAGTTACTTGAGGGGCTGGTTAGGAAACCTTGCCACAAAAACAACGGTGCTGCAATTTATGTTGGAAGGGCTGCGACCCTGCACAATCCTTTGTTATAACGTTCACACCACAGTTGAATATCTTAACAAAAGCGTTTCGATTGGTCAATTGCTCCAACACATTCCAAATTCTAGTGTTGCTTGTGCAGGGTCAAGGCCAAAAAGACAAACAAAAACATATAGCAAAGAAGTTTGTCAGGTTTCATAACCATTGCCTGTAATTAACTATGTTCAATGCTAGTACCCCTGCTTCAGTTGTATGTACTGTTAACTTTGTATATCAATATTGCACTAAATACATTATACTTCTCAATCATATTGAAATTTTCATACTAGCTAGCTCCATTCGGCCAACCGAGATGGCGGCTGATTTCTGTTTGACACACTACAGCTTAAACTACTTTGACTGTCCCAAATACCGGTAATGATTTTATTAATTCCACAAACCTCAGCCATAGGAGGGATTTACTTAATTATTCTCAAACCTATTAACAATACATTAAGACAACACAAAGTGAATCGCTCCGTGGCAGAGGTTTGAAAATGTTATCTTAATTGTCGCAAAATTTGGTGATCCTTTTGCTTTGAATTCTCCAATAACACTCAAAAGAGTGTTTCATTCGATTTCCAAACGGCCCTTGAAGTTGGTGAAAATAATACTAATGATAACACTTTATTTAATGAGGGTGATATCAATTACCGCCCTCCCTAAACTATCATAAAACTAAGGTAAATTAAACTATTGATACAGGTTAAAAGAAATGGATACGTATAGTCAATATGAAAATGTTCGGCAACAGAGTTTTCCAGTATCATCTTCCTTTGGAGGTCTTTTAAAAAAGCTTGGCAGGGCCTTGTTTCTTCAAACCACTTCTCGGCTTTTTGAAAATCGGATGAAACACCCTTCCTCGTGTGTAACATACAGTCGAACCTACGCTTACGGACTCCTCCCGTAGCCGGACACCTCTCGTAAGCGGACTCTTTGTCATGTTCTCAGCTACATACAAACACTACATTTTTAACCTCCTATAAGCGGACACCTCTCTTAAGCGGACACTTTTTCTGGCCCCAAGGGTGTCAATTTACGGGAGGCTCGACTCTATTATACATCTTGTTATCATCAAATTGCTCTGGGCGCCTAGAGTTTTCACTGTAGCATAATATTTCACAGGTTTGTCTCCTAACGTCTCAGCTTTTGGCCTTAATTGTGGGCTCCTTCATTTATTTTTCCATAAACAAAAGTCTTGAGCTCACACTGGCTTGACTCGCAGTGAGGTGAGATTTTGGACCAGTATCATGTGAATGAGTAGCAGGATCTTTGTTCATAAGTTCAGCCACATTAGCATAAATGACAAAACTAGCTACAAACAAATGCACTCTATAAATATTATTGAAAGAGCTCGGCAAACTTTATAGTACTCATTGAAATTTTTTAGCTTGATATGGTTAACAGGGTTTGACACAGTAGTGTTAAACTGGGATGAAGTCGTAGTGGTATGATGAAAACACCACCCTCTTATATCACCTACTTTGATCAAAATTTCAGAGTTTATTCTCAGAGTATGGTTTTGTGGGTTTATTGCAACAAAAAATACCTTCAAAAATTATTACAATTATAAACACTTTTGTTGTTGTAGTCCATAAAGTCAGCCGAAAATAAAGACGTTTGAACACATTCAGTTCGCAAAAATGATGTTCACTTGTCGAGCTTTTTGCTTTAATAAATCGTCTTTTTGATAAGAAGTGCTATATTTGTACAATGTTTGAAAATGCAATCATTTGGCAGTTGTTCCAGGCCTCCTAGATTAGTGCCATGTTTGTAGTGACAGTTCAACATCTCAAAATATTTGAGAAGCTCAAATACATGCAGATCTATCCTCACAACCCAGCCTCTGGAATAAACTCTATACATTCATAATACACAATCTGTAAAAATTAAATAGTGGGTATTGGAATGAACATTTTATATAGCTTAGTATAACTAGGATTGTACAATAATTTTAGAATTGTTTACATCTATTCCCAATACAATTTTTGATTGCACCATAAGACGTAAATATTTGATTCATTATTTTAGCAATTTTTTTTTTGGAGCAATTTGTAAATGTAGTACAATATGCTGCCCAGTCGAGGGTATAGCCAATACGAAGGATTAGCACTTTTTAGGTGGAAAGAGAACAACTTAATAAAAGGTATAAGTATAGACCGCTTTATCAGAATTGGCCGGCTGGAGAGAACTGGTTAATGGTTCTCATTGACCTAATAAAAAGGCAAAAAGGCCGATGCGCGCGCGTGGGTCTTGCGTGTCATACGCGCAAAGGTTATTGTAAACAATATGACAGAGTTACTTTGCAACACCCCGCCGACTTTCCTTTCTCAGAATAGGAAGAAGTTCTTTCCCAGGACCGTGGAGAAGACAAATTGTCTTCATTTCATTTTATACGCGACTGAGATTTGATGTCGCCACTGGCACATAGTGATTGGCACCAAATGGAACCTCCTTCAACGCATTGTTTAAATTTTGATCCACCCGGCTGGAAGAGATTTCTTTCTGGTAAATCTTTTAGCATGTAAGAAGTCTTTTGCGTCTCTAGTATTTCGCGTAGTGGGCTTGTTTACTTCCCCGAGAGTTCCTACGCGAAATACAAGAAACGCGAACGACTTCGCACATGGTAAAAGGCTTGGCAGAAAGAAACCTCATCGTAGCATGGTGATATTGATCTCATGGCATTAGTAGAATTTCAGAACTCAGCATGATCAAGCTAACTGCTTAACACAAGCTAACGTAAACTTTTATTCGAGTTAAATTACTAATCAAAGCGGAGTCTTCAAAAAGATTTTTGTTTTTTCAGTTTTGACTTGGACTTTTCTGTACCACTAGCTTAAAATTAGCTTTTAACCTGGATTGGTTAATTTGTTATCGGGGATTAGCGTTAATCGCTTTTCGAAAAACCGGGCCCAGAGTAGCAGGAACAGTACTTGTGCACTAACTTTAGAGATAGTGGTTGTGCTTGAGCACTGTGCTTGGTTTATAGCCTGGTCAAGGGACTTGGAAGCCGAACCACGATGGTAACGCCAACGAAAACGTCATTTCAAAATATAAGTTGGGGGTTACTTGTACTACTTCGTGATCACTTGAATTCGTTCAACTTGTGCATTTAATGTGGCCGAACTATATAGGAACAGAAAAGGTGGGAACGGCGTTCAAGTTAAGACAGAGAATAAAGAAAATTCATCGTCGTGTGCTCACGTTCTCCACAAATCCTTGAATTTGGCCATTTCACGTTGTTAACGGGACCTTTAAGAGGCGACGACGACGACGTCAACGAGAACGTTAGAAACAATTGTTTTATAAGGAAAACACTGGCTCTGCACGTGCATGGCAATAATGGGGTACAAGAGTGACAGGCCTGCACGACTCCTTAGCGTATTTTTTTTAGCCTTTTTATTATAAGGGAATGTTCTCAAACTCATTAATAATTCATCAAGAGAAAACAAAGAAAATCACTACCGTGACCGAGGTTTGGATATGTGATCCTAATTACCATAAAATTTTGCCAACTTTAGCCTTGAATTTCTCCAAGAATTATTGCTCATTTGAGAAGCCATATCAAACACTCGAAAGTGTGTTTCATCAGATATCCAAACACCTCGAAGTCGCTTAAAAAAAACTCGTCTGCGCCTCGTTTTTTAAACCTACTTCTCGGTGTTTGGATATCTGATGAAACACGCTTTCTCGTGTTTGATATATTACATCAAAACTACTATACTCGAACAGGACCCACCAAACCCCAAAACTTTATTGCATAGCCAACCTAATCTCGTCAGTACCCAGATCTCCCACGGTCAGGCGGAAGGGAGAGATCTCACATTTCGACATTCCCGAACCGACTGAGATCAGGGTACGAGATTATAGCCAACCCTCTTTGCAGCAGTAAAAAATGACAGTGAAATTCAAACATCACTTTTCTTGTTTATCTTGCAATGCTGACTCTTGCTTGCTGAATATTTCTGTGTGAACCCAAATTTTAAGGGCAATAAGTTTTGTCAGTAATGTTCACGAGATAGGCCAGGTGTCTTCGAAAAAACTTTTTATGACCAGTTTCCTAATTTGGCTCTCACTAGTATATCTGATTAACCACCCTCTTTTGTAACTTATGAGGGGCTGGTCTCTACAGATTTCTTTGAGCGATGGTTGTTGCTGTATAAAAATGTCAGTCTTTCACGAGGATTTGTTTTAAGTTTGACACTGCTGGGTGGTATTATGTAACGAAAGGCAAGATTCGTTTGTTCTCCTTTGGTTTTTGAAGGAGTTCCAGTTTCCTATTTTAAAACTGCACTTCTGAGAGGGTCCTTTGAACAAGGTTCTCGGGATAATCACTTTCCCGTAGGCTTGATTTAAGATTTTGAATTTGCTCTTCAAATATTTTTTTTAGAAGAGTTTGTTCGGAGAAGAGTCAGAGCCTTGCGTTTGATGAAGTCTTTTTTGATCCTTCGAGGGTGGCATGAAGAGAAGCGCGTATATTGAAATATGCTTCACTAGGTTTGAAGTGCTTACACACATCGCGAACTGACTTGCTTCTGAATCTTTCGCCTTTATAAATGTTTGTATCCAGAAATATCGTTTCTGTTTCTGAAATTTCAGCCATAAATTTAATTGTGGGCTAATGTTTGTTTGCTTGCTAGATGAACTGCATTATCTCCTCTCTGTTTAAAGTCCATAGGGAAAATATGTCGTCTATATATCGTTTCCATATGAGCGGTTTTAATGCGCTTTGGTTTGAAATCTCCGTTTTAACCTTAGCCATGAAGATATTCCTCAAAAAGTAGGAAAAAATAGCTAAGTGTGTGATTTATAGTATTCTCCGATCCCCGTTCATTTTTAATCCTATCATCGTCCGAACCGATCCGGGTGCCAGACATTTGATGGCCTCGTGAATTTCACCTCACAACAACGTCGGCTCATTTCAATGGCCGTTTTTATACTAGAGGACACATTTGGACACATTTGGACACGTCTGGACGAACTTGGGAAAACACTTGTTGTTCGTCGGATAGTGACTTAAAAAGTAGATCAGAACATTAGGCCACTCAGCCTCAGATCCGCTCGGGCATAAAAGAGCTAAACACGCGACTGCTGTACTTTTGTGTCTACCATCTTGGATGCAAGTGCATAGGATACAAAACAACAGCAAACAAGAAACGTAATTTGAACATTTTAACTTCATTCATTCTTTCTTTTACAAGCTCCTGTGATTGAACACGCTAACTTGCTTTAAAGACTGTTCGATTAAAACTGCGGCGGGAATTTCCATGAAAATTTGTGAAGAAATTATCAATTCTTTTAAGGTAGCGATAATGTTATGCTAATCAAACTAATCAAAAAATTGACCCGCACTCCTATCTTCATAAAAGGAGTAGCCAGATAGACACCCTGGCTTGTTCGGCACTTTTCTCTTCTCCAGCATTAAAAAAGCTGCAGGGAAAACTCCCTGGCCTTTGGATACTCTTGATGGCAAACCTAAGAAAACGAAAAGAATGAAATGAGACAATGTGTGTACTAACTTTTAGCTCGACTTTTTAAACACGTCATTTTTAACTCGTTACAAAAAGTTCCTTGTGTAAGGACAAGTTATACGACGATTGAGAGCTCAGGAGCGCTCAAATTAAGGCAAGCAAGAATGATACGTATACGTAAATTAGTATAATCCTGGCGAGTAGGCAACGGTTGAGTGACGTTTGTTTTAAGTTAGTTAACCAGCTTTCCAGAGTGAGTCGTAAATATATAATTACTGAGGTAGTCGGAGCCGATGACAGATATCGCAGCCAGCCGAGGGCGTATCCCGAAGCTGGCTGCAATATCTCTCATAGCACGAAGCAATTATCTATTATAATTATTGACCCTCATAATATCCTATTGTTCTCTCTCTGCATTAAATCAACGATTTCTGTCGCCTTCACAATGTTGTTTTTTTACCCGAACAATGAAATTAGTATACATTGTCTAGTAGTGGTATTTGTTAGTATTACAACGTTCAGTCACTGGCTGCGGGCTCATCTACGACGTAACTAAAGTTTAACTTAAGTCAGTGTCAAGTTACGTGACGTCATACTTAACTGTAGTTAGTGCTTTCGGTGGACTTTGCGGTCACACCACGCAGTTAACTACAGTTAGCTCTAATTAGCATATGGATGACGTCAGAATTAAAGGGCCCTTATTGTTGATCCCTGAAATGTCAACATAGTTGACCGACGTAAAGTGTGTCTGGTTTTTCTTATTTATTTTTTCCGAGCGGCAAACCGTCGGAGAAAAATGCGAAATAACTGTTTCAGGAAAAGAATTCTGCGAGGAAGGTCTGGAATTCATCGCAGCAAATACAAGGACGGTTCCACAAAAGCTTGAAGGCTACACGTTTTGCTACCTTGTTGTATGTAAATTTTTGGATTGTTGTTTTTGGTTTTCATTTTGCATATGCTCATCTCGCACGTGCGAAAAGAATTGTCACATTCTGATTGGTTGTTTGTTTGTAAACTTTAACCCATAAACCCTGCTTGGGTATAACTATAGTTAGTCTGTATTGTTTGCGATCACCGAGGCGTAAATTTTCTAACTATATTTTGAGCGAACAGAGAAGCAGTCACATTACCGAAATTGCTAACTATAGTTATCCCCGTCTTAACTATAGTTCGTAGCCCAGATGTGACTGTAGCCATTATTAAAACTTGGTAATAGGCCATTTTACAGTTTAGTGACCTGGCCTTGGATTGGAAGCGAGGCTGGGGGTGACCTTGTTTTCATAGAAACCTCACTGTTTTACATATGTAGATCATACTGTCCTTATGCTAACTAGTTCGCATTAACATATGAAAAGAAATGAGGTTTGTGTCAAAACAAAGTCACCCCCAGCCTCGCTTCTAATCCAAGGCCAGGTCGCTAAGCGCACAACTGTAAAATGGCCTTTTAAAAAGTGTTACAACTTTACCTATATCCCGGGGGGGTTACTTCCTTATAAGAGGCTAATGGGGATGTGCCGCTGGATGGGGTCGCATTTTCACGACTGGATTGACTAGAATGGGGTCGCATTTTCAATAGAGTTACTAGAATGGGGTCGCACATTTTCGGATTTTTGGGGTGAGAAAATTCTGTTAAGTAGGGATTCAAAATGGTCACGGTTAAAAAGTTCAGAAAGGTGTTGTTTATTAAATGTAACAATCACCTTGCATTACATTCCGTTCTTGAAAGTAGATGCATAAATAGAAAGTGACTTAGTTGGGATCGCGAAAATTACACTTTCCCAAAAAGTGACTAAGATGGGGTCTATAACTGGCCACAAAATAGACTATAATGGGGCAGGGGCTCTGATAGGCCAGCGGCACATACCCAGCAAAACTTAACCCAAGTACCCCCCCCCCCCCCTCCCCCGGGACCTATATCTCCCTGGAACATGTGTATCTCACATGCACCCATGAAAAGTGCTGTTGGCTTTCATGTACATGACGAAGAATATTAGCATAGTATATAACACAATGTACTTGGTCATTTTGAGCTTCTTGTTGCAAGGGATAGCAGAGCCTAATGCTGAAGCTTTGGCCAACCCTATGCAAGTTCAGGGCCAAAGGCATTAGGACAAACGTTAGTGCAGGACCAACAAGTTCAAGCTCAAGCACAACAACCTCAAGCCCAAGCGCAACAACCTCAAAGCCGGCGGGCGCCGCGGTTGCCCAATTTCAAGTTGGCTAGATATTTTGTTTACGTTCCTTGAATAATTTTCGTAGCTATGCGCTGTACTTTTAGGTGTTTTCGTCCCTTGCTCGGAGTTTTATAGTTTCTGTTATTTTTATGTTATGTTTTTCGCATTAATGGCCTAGTGTGTAAATAAGTTCCAAGTCATCTTCGGATAATTTAAATTCATGTTTCAGTTTATGTGCATTGTTTGGAAGTTGGGCTTTATTGCTAATAATCAAGCAATAATAATCTGACTTTTGATTTGTTTTTCGTGATGTCAAAAATAGTTCCATTATGCTTGAAGGAAGGAACACCTTTAGTGGGGCCACAAATCTTCTTTAAACGGAGAGGTCTAAGTCCAAACCACGTAAGAAAATTAACTTTTTTAGTTTCTTATTTATTACGTTCTAGGATATTTCGATGTTGCTAAGGTTAAATAAAAGATCACTAACAGAATATATTCCGAAATCGAAAAGTGTTTTATAAAAAACTGGTTTTCCATTTATTTTTATATCCTTATTATTCCAGATCACGGAACACCAGTCTTCCTCGAGACACTTGCACAAGCCTGAATAACACGCCTCCTCAGGCTGAAATCGTTGATTTAAGGCAGAGAGGGAGGGTCAGTTATTATTATCAAATAATTTCCACTGTAGGAGAGGTTCAGTCGATTCTGTGGTTCGTTTGTAAATGTCGATGTGTGGATACTAGGAATGTTCTTTTCCGACGTTTTACTAAATTCTTAATAGCTATTTACAGTTTACCTTTGGACTCTGCTGTTTTCGATTCCTCTTCCACACTTTCGGGTGAGATTTCGTCTTGGACCACAACCTGCGCAAACAAAAAAAAATGAAAAAAAAGAAAAAAACTTAACTAAACACACACACAAAAAAACACAACAACAACAACAACAATAAATACTAAAATAAAAAGGAAATCGCCTAAAGCCAGCGAAACACCTGGCGATTTTATACGTCGATCACGGCGAATTTGATTGAGGCGGACACACTTGGCGATTTTTTCGCCGATCGCGGCGATGTGGCAGTTTAGAAAAGTCGTGTGATAAAATCACCCAACCTGATGGCTTGGCTTTACTGGCGATTCGAATCAATAAACTAAGAAAATCGCAGGAACGGGCACACTTGGCGAATGCCGTCTAATATCTAGTAAATTGCCGATATCTGACATGCCAGATAACGGCGATTTATACGGCGATCGCGGCGATCGTCGTATAAAATCGCTAAGTGTGTCGCCGGCTTCAGTAGTTTTCGAGTTAGCTCCTGTACCTCGTCTTTTGCAGCAGACATTCTTGCACAACGATATGGTGTGAACTTCTTGCCTGATTGTTTGAAAACTCTCTGGATACTGAGTATCGATGCACGCTCTTTCAAGGTTAAAACGCTTGTGGTAACATTAATCCTATGATACAAGAAGCAGAGACCGATACAACATAGAAATACGGTTTAAAGGTTACTATATTTAAAGGTTTAAAGGTTACTTTTTCCACATGGCCTCAATATTCGCGAAGAAATGTACTAGCGTTTTTTCCTTTTATTATTTTTTATTTTTTGTTATTATTATTATTATTATTATTATTATTATTATTATTATTATTGTTTCATTTGCTTATATATTTTGAAAACTGGATGCTGAGAAAAGTATCGATGCACGTACTTTCAAGGTTAAAACGCTTGTGGTAACATTAATCCTATGTTCGTGTTTTATGTTGTTTGTCTTGTGATTTGTGACAACATGCATATGGGACTTTTTTTTATGGTACTTTGTCATAACTGAAAGGTAAAGTTTTTAGTGTTATATTACAAGGGTTGTCGGCCTAGACCGGTTTGTGAGTGATGCAACGGTTTCAAAGCTGAATACTCGTTTACGTCGGTTCAGGGTGCTTGACGTCTGTGCTCGCGTGAAAAACGAGAAGAAACTTCCGGCCTAATTATAAGGAAATTTAAGCAGCGACGACGATAAAACACTAAAGAAAACGTCACTTGAAAATAACCGTTTTCTTCATTTGTACTACTTCGGCATGATTTGAAGCCGTTTAACTTCAACAGAAACGACGAACTACCCAGGATTCGCCAGTTACCAAATTGTAGTAAAAATTAAATTTGGCCATTTCAGGTTGTTGTTTTGCAGAGGATGCAGATGCATAGCCACTCCTCAATGCAGCAGTAAAAAATGATTTTGAGATTTAAACATCACTTTTCTTGTTTATCTAGCAATGCTCGGACTCTTGCTTGCTGAATATTTCTGTGTGAACCCAAATTTTAAAGCCAATAAAATTTTGTCAGTAATGTTCACGAGATAGGCCAGGTCGGTCTTCGGTTGAATTTCCCTACCCCAGACAAGGTGGGTCCTCTTCGAAAAAACTTGTTATGACCGATTTCCTAATTTGGCTCTCACGAGTATATCTTTGATTAACCGCCTTTTTTTGTAACTTATGAGGGGCGGGTCTCTGCAGATTTCTTTAAGCGATTGTTGTTTATCTATTGAAATGCCAGTCTTTCATGAGGATTTGTTTTAAGTTTGGCACTGCTGGGTGGTATTGTGTAACAAAGGGCAAGATTCGTTTGTTCTCCTTTAGTTTTTGAAGGAGTGCCAATTTCCTGTTTTCAAACTGCACTTCTGAGAGGGTCCTTTGACCAAGGTTCTCGGGATAATCTCTTTCGCGTAGGCGTGATTTATGATTATGAATTTGCTCTTCAAATATTTACTTTTAGAAGAGTTTCTTCTGACAAGTGTCAGAGCCTCGCGTTTGATGAAGCCCCTTTTGACCCTTGGTGGGTGGCATGAAGAGAAGCGCGTTTATTGAAAAGGCAGGTACAAAAGTCGGACCGGATGAACTCGGATCGCCTCGGACTAGGAAAAAACATAAAATTAAATGAAATTAAAACTTTTACCCATTTGAAGGTTAAAATTCCGGTCAAAAATGGGCCAAATTAAGAAAGACTCGCGACGTTTCTACGTGTCGTGCTGTGTAGTCAAGCCGCCCTTTTGTATTTTAAGTCGCAGTTCCTCTCGGACTCGTCTCGAGATCCCGCCGCGTCGATCTCCACGATCATGGACCCAGATGAAGGTAAAACCTAGGCCATCTTTTCTTGACCGGAATTTCAACCTTCAAATGAGTAAAAGTTTCAATTTCATTTTATTTTATGTTTTTACCATGATCCGAGGCGATCCGAGTTGATCCGAGTTGATCCGACCCGGACTGGCAGTCCGAGTTGATCCGGTCCGACTTTTGTACCTGCCTTATATTGAAATGTTTTACTAAGTTTGAAGTTCTTACACACATCGCGAACTGACTTGCTTCTAAATCTTTCGCCTTTATAAATGTTTGTATCCAGAAATATCGTTTCTGTTTATGAAATTTCAGCCATAAATTTAATTGTGGGCTAATGTTTGTTTGCTTGCTAGATGAACTGCATTATCTCCTCTCTGTTTAAAGTCCATAGGGAAAATATGTCGTCTATATATCGTTTCCATATGAGCGATTTTAATGCGCTTTGGTTTGAAATCTCCGTTTTAACCTTAGCCATGAAGATATTCCTCAAAAAGTAGAAAAAAAATACCTAAGTGTGTGATTTATAGTATCCTCCCCGTACGTTTTTCACCCTATCATCGTCCGTTCCGATCCGTGTGCCAGACATTTAATGGCCTCGTGAATTTCACCTCACAACAACGTCGGTTCATTTTAATGGCCGTTTTTATTCTAGAGGACACATTTGGACACATTTGGACACGTCTGGACGAACTTGGGCAAACACTTGTTGTTCGTCGGATAGTGACTTAAAAAGTAGATCAGAACATTAGGCCACTCAGCCTCAGATCTGTTCGGGCATAAAAGAGCTAAACACGCGACTGCTCTGCTTTTGTGTCTACCATCTTGGATGCAAATGCACAGGATAAAAAACAACAGCAAACGAAAGCGTAACTTGAATATTTTAATTTCATTCATTCTTTCTTTTACAAGCACCTGTGATTGAACACGCTAACGTGCTTTAAAGACTGTTTGATTAAAACTGCGGCGGGAATTTCCATGAAAATTTGTGAAGAAATTATCAATTCTTTTAAGGTAGCGATAATGTTATGCCATTCAAACTAATCAAAAAATTGACCCTGACTCCTATCTTCATAAAAGGAGTAGCCAGATAGACACCCTGGCTTGTTCGGCATTTTTCTCTTTTCCAGCATTGAAAAAGCTGCAGGGAAATCCCCCGGGACTTTGGATACTCTTGATGGCGAACCTAAGAAAACGAAAAGAATGAAATGAGACAATGTGTGCGCTAACTTTTAGTTCGACTTTTTAAACACGTCATTTTTAACTTGTGAATGCGCGCATGCGCAATGAACGAGTTATAGCAATGGTGCGGTTTCACTTGGTTCGTTAGTTGGTTGGTTCAGTTGTTAACTTTCGGGCATGCCCAGTGAATGAGTTTTAAATTCAATTAGTGGAAAAAACAGGCGAAAATTTTTTGTTCACGACGCATCAGAAGAATCTTATTCAATCTGTAGAGAATAATTTGACAATCATTTTAGTGTAAGAATGGAGATTGAATCTAAGCAAAGTTATAGGTTTTTTCGTTTTTTCCACAAAGTGCGGTGTCTTTTAAGAATTTAAAAATAATTGAATTGAAAAATAATTGAGTTTTATAGTTTCTGTTATTTTTATGTTATGTTTTTCGCATTTATGGCCTAGTGTGTAAATAAGTTCCAAGTCATCTTCGGATAATTTAAATTCATGTTTCAGTTTATGTGCATTGTTTAAGAGTTGGGCTTTATTGCTAATAATCAAGCAATAATAATCTCACTTTTGATTTGTTTTTCGTGATGTCAAAAATAGTTCCATTATGCTTGAAGGAAGGAACACCTTTAGTGGGGCCACAAATCTTCTTTAAACTGAGAGGTCGAAGTCCAAACCACGTAAGAAAATTAACTTTTTTTAGTTTCTTATTTATTACGTTCTACTGAGGATTCGATGTTGCTAAGGTTAAATAAAAGATCACTAACAGAATATATTCCGAAATCGAAAAAGGTTTTATAAAAAACTGGTTTGCCATTTATTTTTATATCCTTATTATTCCAGATCACGGAACACCAGTCTTCCTCGAGACACTTGCACAAGCCTGAATAACACGCCTCTTCGGGCTGAAATCGTTGATTTAATGCGGAGAGAGAGAACAATAGGATATTATGAGGGTCAGTAATTATTATCAAATAATTTCTACTGTAGAAGAGCTTCAGTCGATTCTGTGGCTCGTTTGTAAATGTCGATGTGTGACTACTAGGAATTTTCTTTCCCGACGTTTTACTAAACTCTTAATAACTATTTACAGTTTACCTTTGGACTCTGCTGTTTTCGATTCCTCTTCCATCGTTTCGGGTGAGATTTCGTCTTGGACCACAACCTGCGCAAACAAAAAAAAAGAGGAAAAAAAAAAAAACAACAACAACAACAAAAACTAAACAACAACAACAACAACAATAAATACTAAAATAAAAAGGAAATCGCCTAAAGCCAGCGAAACAACTGGCGATTTTATACGTCGATCGCGGCGAATTTGATTGAGGCGGAAACACTTGGCGCTTTTTTCGTCTAATTTCTAGTAAATCGCCGATATCTGACATGCCAGATGACGGCGATTTTATACGCGCCGATCGCGGCGATTGTCGTATAAAATCGTCAAGTGTGTCGCCGGCCGGCTTGAGTAGTTTTCGAGTTAGCGCGCTCCTGTACCTCGTCTTTTGCAGCAGACATTCTTGAACGATATGGTGTGAACTTCTTGCCTGATTACTCTCTGGATACTGAGTATCGATGCACGCACTTTCAAGGTTAAAACGCTTGTGGTAACATTAATCCTATGTTCGAGTTTTACGTTGTTTGTCTTGTGATTTGTGACAACATGCATATGCGACTTTTGTTTTATCGTACTATGTCATAACTGAAAGGTTTCTGAGTGATGCAACGGTTCCAAAGCTGAAGACTCGCTTACGCCGGTTTAGGGCGCTTTAGCCTGTCCGAAGACGTCTGTGCTCGCGTGAAAAACGAGAAGAGACTCCCCGCCTACATATAAGGAAATTTAAGCAGCGACGACGATAAAACACTAAAGAAAATGTCACTTGAAAATAACTTTTCTTTATTCGTACTACTTCGGCATGATTTCAAGCCGTTCAACTTCAACAGAAACGACGAACTACCCAGGATTCGCCAGCAACTAAATTGTAGTAAAAATTAAAAATTGGTCATTTGAGGTTGTTGTTTTGCAGAGGATGCGGATAGCAAAGAAATTTACCAAAATTTAAAACGCACGTGGAGAGCGATTGTTTTTGCTCATTAAGCCGTTTTGTTTTGTGGCGTTGTTGTCGCCGTCACCGTTGCGTAAGTTCATTGACAATCTACTGATGTACAAGCACTGAAATTCCGCGTGTCGGGAGTGAAAAAGTGAAACTGGCATAAGCGAACAAACAAGAGAGAAACTTTGAATTGAAAATGTGTAAAGGGTATGTCGCGTGAAAAAATAATGTCCCATTCTAAAGATTCAATGTTGCATTGCAAAACTCTAATGTCGAAACCCTGGCAACCAAGATAAAATGTAAACTGAACTTCGAAAGCGAAAGTCCAATTTTGGCGGCCAACGCCACTGTACCGAGAAGGTTCATAATGACGTAAATGAGAGAAGAAAAGAGAAATAAGGGAGAGAAGAGGGAAGAAAACGGCGCAGCCTTTTATCTTTATATTGGCAACTTTGAAGGAAAGGACCGGAAAGAAATATGACCTTCGGGCTCGTTTCAAGACATTTGGGAGTCGTAAAGAGATTCGAGTGATGAAGTTTCGGAAGTGAGCCTTTCGTCTCTATTGGGCAGCTTTGCGTGACAAGTTGGTTTCAATTTTATTTCCCGTTGAACTCAATATGCCATCAATAAGTGACGACCTCGGCTTCCCTAAAGAGCGCAGATGTCCTAAGCTAAGCTAAGGTTTGGGGATATAAAGAATCGGGTAAAACCAAGATATAACGTGCTATGTGATAACATGCTTTGCCGGTGAAGACATGCCGGGACACCCGTGTTCTTCTATGGAGATGTGCCTTTTCGTAGTTTTCGCGCAAAAAACATTCCTGTGGAGTAGGGAGAGCAAGCGATGGCGCATAACAGTGACCCGTATTTTACCATGGTAATTGGATGCAGTTGCAGGCAAAAGAAAAATAAATAATAATAAACGCCTTTAACTACCAAAAAGGAACCTAACTGGTACATAGAAATCGTTTGGTTTCGGGATTCTGCCAGAAAAGTGTGTTAAGAAATTATTCAGCTTTCGTTTGTGCAAACTTTACTTGCAAGAAGACGAAGACTACAAGGATTTAAAGGTTTTGCGTAGGACTGGCTTTCAAACTGCTTCGTAGATAGGCTGCTCCTCTCGTCATTATTGTATCAAGTAGCCTGAGTCGGACTAATTATGGTCAGGCCTTATTTTTCAAAGAGCGGATAACTTATTCCAATGGATAAGCCACTATCCAGCGGAGCAAATGTAGTCCTCATAATACAGTTTTCTTTAACAGCACCTAACCTAACTATACATGAGTTTGTCCTTTTCATAATTAATAGGCTTACATTGAAATTTCCTCATCCTAATTGCCGGATAATGCAGACAGTTACAAAGTGGATCAGAATATTATCCACTCTTTAAACAACCAGCCTCAGATCCGCTCGGGCATAGAAGACCTAAACACACGACTGCTCTGCTTTTGTGTCAACCATCTTGGATGCGAATGCACAGGATACAAAACAACAGTAAACGAAAAAACGTAACTTAAATATTTTAATTTCATTCATTCTTTCTTTCACAAGCTCCTGTGATTGAACACGCTCACGTGATTAAGACTGTTCGATTAAAACTGCAGCGGGAATATAATTTCACTGATGAAAGATTGTGAAGAAATTATCAATTCTTTTAAGGTTGCGATAATCTTATGCCATTCAAACTACTGTGAAATACGATAGCACACATCTTCCCAATACTCAAGAAAAATAAGGCAAGGCTCTGTAGTTATTTACAAGAAAAAGCAAGGATGTGGTTTTTACGCTTGTGCTCCCTGCCATTCTGCTCGACAGGAGTCTTCCCATACCTATGCCTATGTGGAAGTTCCTAATAGGCCTTATCACGGTTTTCGACGTCATTTTGGACGAGTAGGCAAACGAGCTTGAAATAACAGTGTTTGTATGGAAATCCGATGTCAAATAATTTTCATAAAACATCGCTTCTAAAAAATTCATGAATTGGAAACTTTTGGCATTAGGAAAAGGATTTTGAGAACAAAATTGGAAGGATGTAGCTGTGCCAGAAGGCGTCCAGTTGTGTTTTGAACTTTCCATACATTTCCCTGTATTTTTCCCGCGAACTATTTTTAGAAGCAGTTCACGGCTGATTCGCTTTACAGACAAATGTATGGAAAGTTCAAAACACGACTGGACGCTTTCTGGCACAGCTACATCCATTCTAATTTTTTTTCCTAAAATTTTTTTCCTAGTACTAAAAGTTTCCAATTCATGAATTTTTCAGAAACGATGTTTTATGAAAGTAACTTGACATCGGATTTCCATACAAACACTGTTATTTCAAGCCTCTTTGCCTACTCGTCAAAATGGCGTCGAAAACCGTGATAAGACCTGTTAGATCGCATTTTGTGTTGTTTGCCATATCATTGGTGTTGGCCGGACTTTGCTTCGATTTGTGATCGTAACTTGTGATCACGGGCAAACATGCCTTGGTCATGTACTGTGGTAATGTTTTGTCAGTAAGTGTTAAATTACTGGCAAAATACAACTAAAACAAAACGCAACAGCCGTCTCTGGTGGCAAAAAAATGACCTCTTCGTGATGATTAAAGAAGTGTTTGCTATACCCCGTACAGTAATCGGGGGAACTTTAACATACATTTCGAAGATTTCGTAGCACTGGAAAACTAATTGGAGCATTTCGTTTACGGAGGGGCAAATGTTTCCTCAAAAATACGAAAGAAAAACGAGGTATTTTCGTAAAGCCGACAACGGCTCGTAAATTCGCGGGAATCCCTAAAACTTTCATCCGAACAGATCAAACTGAAATAGTTTACACAAATGTGCCTTTAAAACGATCTGGAAACATAAGAGACAACATTAAAAGTATTTTACTTTTAAGTAAAGAAACATTTAAAAATGTTCTCGATTTTGATGTCTGCTGGGTTTCCCTGGCGGTAGCAGAGACCTCTGCTAGCAGAGAACTGCTGGTTGTGGTATTTTTTAAAATTTGAATGATTTGTTCCAGGCACGAGGGTGGCGAAAACTCTGTCATCAAAGATCATGCTTTGTTTTTCGCGTTAATGCGAATTCTTATCATTTAAGAAATACTGAAAACACACCGAGTAACTCTTCCACAACCCCGCACTGATTATTTAAAGAGGAGGTTATCATAGCTAGGGGTCACTGTTCCACAACTGAGCTCCACTGTAGCTAGAATTACGCCAAGCCACTTCCTCGAATAAATTGAGTCGCCACGGTTTTAGGTAAGATTTTAAACACGCGCTCCAAGAAAAGCAGCATTCATTCTTTTAAGTTTTTTTACTTTTATAATGTATTTACTTGATAATGATTATCGTGTAGCTGATGGAATTATAGCCTGTTCCAGGCTATCGGTTACAGATAGCAAAAGCGAAAAAAGGGGCGGTGGGACTAGTCTCCCTCGTTTTTCCTTTCGCTCGCCCCGGCTTATTTCGCTTTACTATTAAACCGAGAGTCTGGAACAGGCTAATGGAGTTACCGTGTCTAAATAAACTTATCGTACCATATCGTATCGAACATAACTGAATTGCCAGGTCACAGCCGCCCCCTCATCAGTCTGAATGAACCCTTTTCGGTACACTTTCGCGCCCGCAATTTAAACGGAATTTTTATCAAAATTTAATTAAATCGCACAAACTCGCTTCGAGGCTTTCTCGTTGCTAGCCAAAGCAGGAATTTTAAAACCGATGCCAAGGTAGGTAAGTTTGTTTCGATGACATCGCTGGCTTGTTCATGGGGCCTCTGGAATCACTTGCTTTATTAAATGTTTACACATATACGTACGCTGTGTACTGGAGTAACCTCTCTTCTTTTAATACGCGTTGTGATCGGCTTCAGATGACTGGAACTGGTGATAAAATTTACAGTGTTTATATTGCCTCCTGTGGTTATTGACAATCAACTCTATCTAGACCGGATTCTTTTTTTTTTTCTTCTCTTTTTTTTTGGGGGGGGGGGGGTGGTTGGGGAGGGGGCTGGGGGTATTGTTCACACAAACTGTCAACGTTTATAACTTTTTTAATATGTGAGTAAGAGCCATCAAACTTTGTCACATCTTTTGGTAAGCCTTTTAATGTGGTTATTCAACCTTGTTCCCTTAATGGCTTTCCCTTGAAAAATTAGACAAGGGAAAAGCCATGGGGCCGGGGCATGAGCTTGGTGGTTATAGTTTTGAAGTTACCTTGCCAACCAAATTTTGACAGGTGAGATTTTCAGAAATTGTAATATTCCTATTTTTAAAAATCTTAAATCAGTTATTATAACTTTTATGCTTGTATGTCATTTTATTGTTTCTCTTTTTGGTTTTGGTCAATTTTGGTGAGTTTCTAAAGTTTTCAGGAATCTTGAAATCCATGCGGATGAGCCCAAGATGGCTGGCCTTCAGAAAGTGTGACATAACTGCCAAAACATATGATGTAAATTATCAATATCTGCTGCATTATACCAGCCACACAGAAAAATCTTTGGATGCACTATTTACCATCCATGTGTTTCATTGTTGTGGGGGGTGGGAATCCCACCCCCCTTAGACAACAGGAGACAGATAAGCCCAGTGTTCGATAGGGTAAGCTGGAGATAGTGTCGAATGCATAAGTTAATTATCATTCATAAATTAATTCCCCCACTTTCCTCAAGAGTATTAGAAGGCCATAAAATTTTTCATGGATTGTGTTTTTATACAGAAACTATCCCTGCCTTAGCCTCCTTTGGATGAGTTTTTGGTTTGGGCTGATCCTCGTCTCAGGAAATTTTAATCTAGCTTTATTCCTTCATATACAACTTTGGCTTTTGAGACCTCCTGGTCTCCCTCTTTGAATCTCTGTTCATCCTCCATTGAGGGTGGCATAATGTTATCTGACGGATTTTTTGCGGACTACATATCCATTAAAATTGGCCTCACAATTTTTATGACACTTAGGGTCCAGTTGTGTAAATGATTGGTTTCAGTTTTTTATTTTGATCTAAATCTTATCATTTGGTTTCCTTTTAATAATATTGCTTTTTGAGCTTCATTTTGACTTTAGCCGCTTTCAAACCGAATACATTTTCAAGAAGAGAAACATAGACCTAATGGTAACGCTTTTATCATAGGTAATTTCAGGCTGGTTATTTCTCGTTGGTGAATTTACACTCCCACGATCAAAGAGGAAACACTTGAAAACATTGGATGGTTTTCAAAAGGGCATATTGATCCCATGACTCACACAGCAAAGTTGACAAGGTGAGGGGGAGACAAAGGGCCAGGCCAGTGATATTGAAATACTAATAACAAGGAGGCCTGTAGCAAGGCTAAAACAAGTGAGGGGGCCGAGCAAATTGGTTAAATAAAACTCCCCCCCTCCTCCATCACTCCAAAACCAGGCCGATTAGGGAATTTAAGGTGCAATGAGAACGTTAAAAAAGCAGTAGATTTACTGACCAAAGCAACAACTTTGCACCTGTACACACAGATTTTGGTACATTTCCTTGACATTTCTTTTACATGGACTACCACATGAAATTTCCTAATTTCACGTTTGAAGGAAGACGTAAACAAACGATGGCAAGTTTTTCTTTCATGGTGGCAGTAAGAATCCGACTGCAGGAGAATTTGTTTTTCTGTGGCTCTTGAGAGGACATATTTGTGGGGCTTTTGACAACACTACATTGTTATAAACTAAGGACATTTATATTGCTATCAAACTGAACGGATGTTTTAGAAAACAAATAGTTTATTTCAACAGCTTTTATAGTTCGGGATTGGTTGATTTCGATCCATTTTGGTACTTATTTCTGATTCTCAAGGCAGGAGTGCGAACTTAAAAACGTGGATATTACTCATTCCAACTTTTGAACTTCAAAATGGATTTTTTTGCAAAGACTACTTTACGTGTGTATTTTACAGTTTTAGAGAAATAATGCTGTTTAAAAAGAACATAAATAGAAATAGTTGAAAATGCTTATTATTCACTGGGTTTGCTGATCAGCAGTGCTGTTCATGCATCATGATCTTTCAGTAGTGTGCCAAGCTCAAGCCTCCTTGGGTACCTCTTAGCAAACAGATCAATTGCTTCTTCCAGATCAATGTCTGTTAGATAGTGGATGTGCAAAAGGGCCAGTGAAGAGAAGCCTCTCTTGTGTCATGCTGGCTCTGTTAAAAGTGTGTAGCCATCTTAGAGCAGTAGCACTTCTTTTGCATTTGCAACTAGTGGTTGGGATGGTACAGCAAATCTTTAGCAGCACGCAAAGATTGGAATAAATGTCTTTATCGCCCTCCTTCAAGGCTTTCGCAGCCCTAATGTGAAGTTCCCTCGACAGTCGTTCGCCTGCTGTCATCACAGTCAAAAATGTGCACCAAATTTGCGAAAATCCCTTCACTGACACAGCAAGAGCCAAAAAAGCATTGTGGACTTCCTCAGAGAAGTAGATGAAGATTTATCAATATATGATGGTGAATTATAAAGCAACAACCGTCATGGGAACTTCATATTTGGGAGGGAAAACTTCAAAGTTTGACACCTGAAATGCACACATTTGATATAATTTAAAAACATGTTTTGTGTGCCAGTGCATTCACAGGGTTCACGGGTAGATGCAATTGAGGGTATATATTTTTTGCTTATTTATTTATTTCATTTTCACTACAATTACAGTGAATCAGAACAGAACTATACCTATATTTTTTATCACTTCCCCTTCTTTTAGATCGTTGGTCAACAAAAAAGTGGACCTCCACAGCCTGCATGAGTGCATGCCTGCAGACCATCCCAGGCATCTGTTTTCAGAAAACATATTTGGGTTGGAAAAGGTCATCCGTTCTCTCATTCTTTTGCAAACAGGAAGCTTGTAAAAATTCCTTTCGTTCAGCTTGTTTTCTTTTTAAAATTATTTTTGGACAATAATTTCCATTCTACTTAAAAAATGCAAATGTTTGCTCTAGCCAACTTACAAAAATGAGAAAACAGTACAATTTTCCGGCAGAGGAGGCAACAGCATTTGCTCGACAAGCGAAAAGAAACCATATACTCGCCCTGCTCACTGCACGCAATAATCACGTTGCCAAGCAATATGGCGCCTTCCTGAGAAATACCGACTTGTGAAATCTGGTGTGTACATCAGGGTTCCCAGAATCTTGAACAATGCAGACCCAAATTTAAACCTGTAACGTGACTTTTTAACGACACGGGCCAGTCTTCAAGGCATAATTGTTATTGCTTCAAACGATAAGTTTTCCAGACTTGCTTTCGCCTTCGGGCAAGGACCTGGCTGGAATCGATCAGCTTGCGCGCAACCATGGAATTGTGGAACTCATTACTCGTAACATTTCAAACTTTTGCCAGCTGGGAAATCTTTTCTTGCATTCCCCCGCGTTTGTCAGCCTTTTGGGAAAACAACACAGCGATTGCAAACGGCTAAAGGCGGTCAATTAAGTACTCCTGGCTTGTTTTCCCACTGAAACGGTGCTGTCCTCACACGAACTCGAACAGAGCTTTCTTTTCCTCACAGAGCAGTCACCACTGGGAAATTCTGGCGAAAAGTGGTAGTCAAATCCGTATGAACCATCCAGCTCGTTGAAAATTTGACATTCTTCCAGGTAGGAAGACAAAATAGTTTCTTGAATCCAGCGAGACAAATTGTCTTCCATCTTTTCTGTTCTCGTTTCTTTTCAAATTCTCCCAGATAAAATTTTCCGCTGACACACCGGAAGTTGCGACGAAGCACCAAATTACATTTTTATCTGTTTTCTTGGTAATTTTTAGAGTTTGCTCAATGAACTACGCCCGATAAAAACTTTTTCAATCTAATTCTACCATTTTAAGAATGACTGGCTAGAGAATTCCCACCCATTTAGCGTTTTTCCGGGGACATTTGCACGCTGTTTCCGGTGGGCTCTTGTAACTGACTTCCCGGCCAGCTCACTGTCTGGTGCAGCTGCTTTCTCTATGACGGACGGGTAGGAAGGGCTCTCTAATATAACAGTTTAATTACTTTATTTGTTAGTTGTATCTTAATAATTCCATATTTTTAAGTATCTTTTTTCGAATCGTCCCTTCTTCTGAAACATCTTGGTTTCTTTTTAATTGACACGTTTTCGATTCTTATCTCTAAGGTGAATTTTCGTCACTCTCCCTACCCTAAACAATTTGTCTTGTACCAGCACTGCGCCCTCGATTCGCTTGCCAGTGCCTTCATGATTTTGAGTGGGATGATTTTTTGGTCTAAATTTTCTTCTGACGTCCGGAAGACAACCTGAAAATTTTCCTGGATTGTAAAATAATATTTTGGCTCTGGAGAATATATCTTGAAACTCAAAATGCGCCAAAATAGCAAGCTGATCGACAATTACCGGCGCTGCAAATGAATCAGTAAGCTTACTGTAAAAATGTCTACGGGATTATTGACTGGAATTCAGATGTGAGAGGTAGGTGAAACATTCTCCCGATTTTCTGATTTGTTTATGTGGAAAGGAAGGACTCTTAACGATACTATGAACACTGATATTGGCGGTGCAGCGATCGGTCTTGTTCACTGACTTAGCTTCTCGGCCTCTGTGTCACGAGGTTGTAAACAAATATCACACATTGTACTCGAACGACCGGAGTGTATTCAGGAATTGTCGATTGGAGATCGGCAGATGTGTTCAAGTACAGACGATTATATTTTCCAAGTAACTTAATGGTGAATTGGTTACGTTTTAAAAACGGTACTTGGGCCTTAAATCGAATGAATTCGCACAGATCACTAGAATTAAGAGCTTGTCAATTTGAACTCGAGTCGTTTGCTTTTCTAGCCCTGTATTAAAAGTAAAGATAGAATTTATGATCAATATTTCGTTTTGCGGATTTCCTTTCCTCAGGGATGCTTTATATGATAATCGAGACGCTTTATGTGATCTGTGATCCCTGGTCGACGGGCTTTATAGGTTTTATAGTAACGTTTTATTTAATATATGTAGTGGATGCTAAATCAACTGATCTCGTGCCAGAAACGAAATGAAGTTTAAAATATTGGTTTATTTGTAATCGATCAACCGGTAGCTTTAAAATATGCAATAACGTTTGTCCCGTGTTCGGCAGATCGGAGAATATAGAGTAACAACGGTGTGGATTTTTTGAGTAAATTGAAAGCATTTTATGGGTATTATAAATAACGCCCTTCAATCTGTACCCTTTAGTCGTGATCATTTTTTGTCTCTTCTTCATCACTCCATTGCAGCTGAAGCCTGTTTTGATAAATATTTAATTGACAACCGAGAAAATTCTAAAATTAAGAGTATATTTCATCGGGCTTCTTTTTATTAAATCAGTTGCGGAACGAAAAATAATATGATTTTTAGTGATTCATTTTCGGTTTACAACCTCACTTTGTTCTTGAACAACTCAAATTTTTTTGTCCTGAAAACACCACAACAAGCATTGTTTGAGAATGGCCTGATTAACTGAATACAATACATTTTAGAAATAATGGATTAGCATTTGTTATAATTATTATTTTATGAAGCTGAGGGACATGGTCTTATTGGATAATTATAGTGAAATATAATTTCCGCTATTTATCAGATTAACATAAATATTATAAATTGTAGTGATTTAGAGTGTGTATTGGATCATTACATTGACAATGAAGACCTTTATAAAAAACACAAATTTTACAGAAAATATTGAGATTTTAAGGTTACCTGTTACCTTCAGAGGTGTCTTCAGAGGTGTCTCGCGTCCGGCTTAAACTGTAGATACTTGAACCCTTATATCAAATTAAAGCTTATAAACAACAAAAACGTGTCTGCGAATTTTTTCTTTCGAAATATTTTTCTCCGAGAGCGCTTTTTGTACGATTACTCCACATTTTTTTCATCCTATTTCGAAAATGCTCTATAACTTTTCACTGCGATTGAATATGGCAAAACGGAGACACGTTTTTTTAGCGCTTTGGGTCCGGAAACTGAGGCGCAAATTAAATTAGCTTAAAACAAAATTCACTTTGACTTGTAGCTTTAAAAAGGTGATTCGGACGCTCACAATTAGAGGTCGTGAAAAATTTGACAATTTATTTTATTTCAAAATTCTTGGTATAGTTTGATAGCCAGCTCTATAAGCTTTAATTTGATATAGGGGTTTAGGTATCTACAGTTTAAACTGGACGCGTTACATCGCTTAAACGCGAGACACCTCTTAAGGTATCAGGTAACCTTAATGGAGATTAATAATGCCATTGAAAAAATGGCAGTTAACAACGTTTGAAAGCTAAATCTAGCCATTGCCTTCTTACAAAATGGCCATTATTGACTGAAGACACTACATTTTTCAGGGGAGTTGGGGGGAGGGGGGAGTCTATTTAGTGGGCTATACAAGGCTCTCCCCCAAAGGCAGGTGTGCATCCAGACTGGTTTCCAGAAAGCGGCCAGATTTTTGATAGCAAATAGATATTTTTAGAGTAAAAGACAAATTATTCTGAGATTTAATTATGGAAAAATGCCTGTAGGAGAGACTTGAAAACCTAGAAAATTGCACTTTCAGGAGATAAAACTTGAAAATTTTGGACCCCACTAGAACCTTGCACCATTAGCGCTTACATTATCAGAAAACAGACTTCTTTTTTCCTGGATCTGTATCTGATAGGGGTGCCTTTTCACCAAATAATATGCAAAAGGTGGCCAAATTTAAATATTATTGGGTATTTCAGGATTCCCTATGGACCAAAAGAGTAGCATATAGCAGGGCTTCTGATATTATGCGATGTTGCGATTTCGCATACTTGACCTAAAATCGCAACAAAACGCATAATTCATGAAAAATTGCAGAATTTGTACAAAATCGCACAATTTAAGAAAAAAAAAGAGCAAAAATCTTGCTTAATGTTAAGTTCTCCGATAATTTGAATGTTATCTCAAGGAGTTTTTTCTTTCAAAAGGTGTCAAAAATCACCTGGAAGCATTCCTTCGTTGGAATTGAACAAGCGAACCAACAGATGTTGGAGACCTGGTGCTGGTTTTCAATATTAAGCGAGTGATCGTTGGCACGGAATAAACAATCCTTTTATGTAAATACTCCAATCACAATCATTGATATATTTTTAGGATGTCATTTGATCCCTTCATACTTGTGATGTAGGTATTGGTGTGAAAAGTGCTCGAAAGTCGCTTCCAATATGTACTAGCTATTTTGTTTCAACTGAAACAGACATCCTCATTATGGATAAGTTTGATGTTAAAATGCCGAGCGCTTCTTCGCAGGAGAAAAAAAGATCGCACCTTCCTGTAAATATTTCGGCTAAAGCAGTGGTGAAAGACAGGGAAAGAGAGTACCCCAAAGGAATTTTTCATGTTGACAATGGTCTGTTGTTTTACTCTTTGTGCAACATAGTGGTTGATCATCTTCGAAAGTTTGTGACCTTCAAGCTTGAAGCCTAGTCACACGTACAAGCAGAGCGCGGAAAAAAATGCGGATGGGAAGCAACAAATGCTGACTTGACCAAATTAGCAATATCTGATTTTCAATAATTTGAAATGAGGCAACAAATGATTTATTTCAGCTGTTTCTTCATTTATCTGTGCTCTAATTGCTTCTTGAACAGCAAAAAATGGATTATGCTCCTCTTAGACCTAATAAAACAAGGATAAACTAGCTAAAATGAAATCGCATAATTTGCCGCATAGTAGACCTTTCTTGCCGCATAATGAGACTTAATTAAAAGTGCCGCATAATTTCCAAATTTTTTTCGCACCCTATCAGAAGCCCTGATATAGGGAGGGAAGCAAAAACTGACCATAAATTGCTGGCAGAAATAAGTACCAAAGCTGATCGTTTTAAGAGAAAGATCAGCAATTAAAAGGGAACGTGATATTTGTACAACTGAGTCCAATGTGAATATGCAAGGTGTGATGATTATATATACAAAATATAATGTAAAGAATTGAAATTATTGTCAAATACTTGTGAAATGTTCGTGGCTAGTCTGATGCGGCGTTTCGTCTCGGCCAAGAGACTCTTCAGAGACCTTTAGAATTTATTGTATAAATTTCAACTCGCGGACGGGACTTTGGGCGTGATGCTCAACGAGTTTGCCTATAAATTCTAAAGGTCTCTGAAGAGTCTCTTGGCCGAGATGAAACGCCACATCAGACTAGCCATGAACATTTCACAAGTATTTGAAAGTATAATGTAAGTGTGAAAATGTAGATAATAAGGACACGAACAGAGTCACCAAAACATCATGTTACTGTACCAGTTCTCTTAAAACATATGCCAAACGTTCTTTTATTATAGAAGATTTAAATTACTATCAAAATAAATTATTGGAATTGTATTTTTTCTTCAGGGTTCTCTTAATGCAATGGCTGCACCAGTGTTCACATTCCTAGGGGACCTGTTACATCAAGCAGCAATATTTGATCAGCGGGAGTTGCTCAAATCTCTTCTACAGGCTGGAGTGCATGGTGGAGCCAACAGTCCTGACCCTCGTGGATTAACACCTCTTCACACTGCAGCTCTTCACAACAGCGTAGGTTGCCTGACAGAGTTGCTGGAGTGGGAAGGTATGTTGAAGTGTATTGCACTGTTTGTCCAGTAATGCATCTCTAGTATATAAAGACAGGCAGAAGATCTAGACTCATTATCTGTCTGGACAAACTCGGGCAAACATTCATTGTTAGTCTGGTTATGGCATCTGGATGAACTATCTTCCATTGTACGTCTTGAACGATGCACCAGCAATGGAAGATAGTTCATCCAGATGAATGTTTGCCCAAGTTCATTCAGACAGATAATGCATCCTCTAGTATAAAAACGGCCATTGAGTAAATATGCTTTCACAAGACGTCATTAAATAATTTCATAAGTAGCAAGACTTAACTCCTGTGGGGCTGGGCTCCTTTGTTAGGGCTTGGTCTTTAAATCTAAATGTCCACTTGTACTGTTGAGCAAGATAGGAACTATATATATCAGGAACTTAACATGTAATTAACGTGAATAATATTATCATTCATACTAATTCATTTTCATATTGATAAATATTAGTCAAGAAAGAATATTTTTAATTAGTGCAATGAAATAAATGTGATAGAACATTTTTTAAGCCTGGTGAATAAACGAGAATGATGTATTATTCAGTGAATTATACAGGCATGCTCGGAAAGAGGAGATCCGAATGCCCCCTTTTTCCGAGTAAATGCCTGTGTCATTCACTGAATGACACATCATTCTCATTTATATTTGCCAGGCTTAAAAAAAATATTCCATCACATTTATTTTATTGAACATATGCCACTCATGACATTCCAATTCTATTGGTATGCAGGATGTTTGTCCCATGAACCAGTTTAATGACCTTAGCTCCCACGAGTCTCCTGAAGCTCAGTGGTAGAGCATCCGAACTAGTAATCAGAAGGTCTTAGGTTCGACTCCTGATAGGAGCACTCGGATTTCCTTTTTCCAAGTATGCCTGTGTCACTCAATGAATAATACATCATTCTCAATATTTAGTGTTTCTTCTGTTTTGTGAAGCACCTTACAACTTTTGTATAAATATTATTATTATTATTATTATTATTATTAATAATTATTAATATTATATTATTAATGATAATTATTGGTACATGTTAAATCAGTAGTTCAATGCATTGTAAGTTACATTCCTAATGGGTGTGCTGATCATGATGTGCTTGGAAAAGTGTTAGACAATGTCTCCAGTTTTGAAGTATTAATGGTGTTATATGATGTGTACTTAATATGTACCTATCTTCTGATTTCTTAAGTTGAATTTTTTTTTGGTCAGGAGATGCAAACTTACAGTCTTCTCCAGAGGATAACTGCTCTGTAAGTTAAAAATAAATAAATAAATGATCAACTTTCATATTCTCCTAACTGTTCTCCACTTATTTGATATGGCAATAGTTGGGAGAATTTATTTAAAGATCAAAGCATTTATTATGATCTAGTATAATAATATTATTGTTAGATGCTTGTGTCTGTTGGGGCTTCAAGGGATAACCACATGCACAGCTTCATATAAAAATACATTATTTTGTCACTTTAGGGATCCTGTGAGATTTCGCAATGATTACTGGCCAATAAAGTTTTTAATAATGTATAAAACTGTTCTATTGAGCCCTTAAACTGCTGTTTAAAAGTAAAAACTAAAATCCAAGCTTTCGCCGATCAACGGATCATCCGGGATGAGAAAATATTCCGCGCGCGCTATATATATACAGCTGTTTCGACAAAAGTTGTCCAAAAAAGCGTAAAAGCGTATGCGACAATGCCGAAAGGTAGTCTAGAAAATACCCAATAAAATTCAATAAAAGCTCAGAATCCGTATTCCCCACCATCTCAAGTCTTTGCTGTACGGTCGGGGCAACATGGATCCTGGGCTTTTATTGAAAGTCATTCGGTTTT
>NW_028145460.1:3762500-3772500 GCF_977016875.1 Pavona decussata
GCTGCACATGCTTATACGTGTATAGCTTATATAGGGGAGCACCTCCCCCACCCCCCTGTATTTTGATTTGGTTGGGCTAAAAGGTGATGATACAAGTTTAATTTAATACGTTTTACCTCCATCCAAGTATAATTTACAGCATAATCACGACCCCGTAGTTTTATTAACACCACCAAAAGTAAGAACTACGAAGACCTTGGGTGATAGATCGTTTGGCTGTGCTGCCCCCAGACTTTGGAATCTGCTTCCATCTACGATTCGGTCCACTTTCAGCCTGAATATTTTTAAAAAAGTAGACTGAAGACTTCTTTTTATTTAAATAAGGCATTTAATCAGTTTCAATTTTTTATTGGCATGTATTTATTAAGTTTAGATTATTTAATTGAATTTTAGAATTGTACATGTATACTTTGAGTCTTATTTAATTTATTTTGTTTATTATTTTGAATATCTTTTGTAAGGTGCAGTTGGATATTATTATAGAAACTGCGCGGTATAAATGTTATTTTATGATTAAGGTGGTCAGTGTTACAGATACACGTATCTTGACAGTCTGTTTTTGAAAGGCCATCAATACTGATAAAAGTCAAGTACATGTTGACCTTGCATGGAAGTCAATCCTACTTTAAATTATATTGAAATTTATGGATGTATAAAGTTATTACCTTCACTGATAATTTGCACTTTTTTTCCAGAACTCTTTCGCAGTTGTACTTTGGGTGATTTACCAAAAGTCCAAGAGCTTATAGAAGAAGCCAGTGCTACTACTATCAATAAGCTTTACCAAGGCGGGACCACACTTCTTTACAAGTAGGTATCAACTATCACCAGTCTCTATGTAGCTCAGGGAGGAGTTATTCAAAGCCCAATTAAGCTAATCCTGGGTTAACGTGAACTTTGATTCAAGTATTTTTACTTATCTGTAAGGATTTGTCCAAAAGATTATTGTCCCTCAGTAATCAATTCCTGTCTAAGCGCTTTCTGTTAGCTGTGTGATTGTGTGTCATGTTAAGTGTATGTGTGGGATTGTTTGAAGGGGAGGAGGGGGGGGGGGGGGGTCAGTAAATAAGTCTATATATTCTGTCTGTGTTTTTTGGCTGCAACTTCTGAAGTGAAAAAATTAATAAAATACAAAAAAAAAAATGTATTCAATTTCCTTCCATGCCTTTAAAAACTGTAAGTATTGCTTTTTCCCCAGGGCCTGTCATGGCGGCCATCTTGAAGTGGCAAAACTCCTGTTGGATAAAGGTGCTGACGGCTCCCCACACACATTAACTGGGATCACTCCACTCTATGCCGCATGCTTGAGCAAGAATGTTGAATTGGTCAGACTGATGGTGCAAACCATGCCGCAGATGATCAACGTACCTAGTAAAATGGACAAATCCACTGCTCTTCATGTTGCGGCGGGGGAGGGGTTGGAGGAAATTGTTAAGATTCTCCTACAAGTTCCGAGGTAGGTGTTGAGGTTAAGTTGCGAATGGTAAACTATTTGTAAAGCTCTTGAATTTTTATAGTTAGCTTAAAGGGGGAAGTATCATGGGGTTTTTGATATCTTTTGTTACAAATGATAAAATAAGACCTTCGATCAGCTGCCAAATAATTCTAGCATGACGAGGAGAAAGAAATCAACTCAATTCTTGAAAGGAACAACCTCGTGAGCTGTTCTAGCGCATTTTGGAAACAAAAATGCGAGAACTTGAAAAACATTAGCGTAACATTTTTCAAGTTTCAATCCATACCGGCCTACTTTGTCTCTGGCCAGAGGCACTAATCAACAGTTTTATTGCACTGGGGTGATAATGTAAAACAAACTTGACAATTATTTCGTTGTCTCTGCTGGCAGACAAACATTTCTGGGTTTTGAAATGACAGCAAATTTGCGTGATACTTCCCCGATTTTAGTAAACTATTAAAATTCAAGAGTGGGCATATTTAGTGTGTGACAGCCTAAATGCAGTATTCCGAGGGCATATTCAAAAGTAACAATGATATATATATATAAAGATCTGTAAATAAAGTGAAGTGGTGATGAGAATGTGACCATTTTTATGCATGACAATTGAAAGGTTTTCTCCAAAAGGGGTATAATATATGGCTTTTTTAGCCAAAAAACTTGCACTGTGTTATTCGAAGTTTATTCAAAAATCCAGCAAGAAAAAGAAGCAACAGAGACTGGATTGCAGATAGTGAGAGCTTATCTAATTTACCTTGAGTTATCAAATCTGCATGTTGATGAAACCAAAAATTCGTTTCTACTATCAACGAAGCACCACAGCTTCTTTAGAAACTAACTTCCTTATCCATTTGTTTACTATACTTGTAAGAAGGGCAGGGCCTCCATCCTAGTTGGAGCATTGAATCAGATGTAGAAGAAGGATTAATTTAATGCTAAATTGTATAGGGATGGTGAAGAATTGATGCCATGTAACACGATTGACGTAAGTGTCTGTACAAGCAGCTCTACGACTGCTCTTCAGCTTGCTGCGCAAGGAGGCTATGTAAAGGTTGTTGAACAACTGTTAAATTGTCGTCATAAGTGGTGAGTAGCCATTCTTTTAAGGGTAAGTTTAATTTTTGGAGAACTTTACACCGTGCTTTCTATGTTCTTGGAAAATCCGCAAGTGCAATAATTTGACTACATGCTTGTTTATGTCGGAGAGTTATTCGCCTTTGATCCCACATTTGGGTCACTGGTGCTAGCGGCACAGTATTTATATGTGCGTTTTGGGCTTGAAATCCGAGTTGCTTCTCTTCAAATCAGCTCTTGTTTGGCATACACACGGACTGTCATGTAAGGAACATTGTTCTGTATTTAATCTTTCTCCTACATGTACAACTGTTAAATTGTCGTCATAAGTGGTGAGTAGCCATATTTTTTATTGTAAGTTTAATTTTTGGAGAACTTTACACCGTGCTTTCTATGTTCTTGGAAAATCTGCAAGTGCAATAATTTGACCACATGCCTGTTTATATAGGAGAGTTATTCGCCTCTGATCCCACATTTGGGTCACTGGTGCTAGCGGCACAGCATTTATATGTGCGTTTTGGGCTTGAAATCCGAGTTGCTTCTCTTCAAATCAGCTCTTGTTTGGCATACACACTGATGCAAGAAAGATTTACTCCATTCTTTTTTCCCAAAAACCTGAGACAGTGCAATTTTTGTTCTTGTCTGCTTTAGCTCAAACCATTAAAAAAATTGATCATTTATGAACTCTTTTGTGTGAATTACGCAAGTTAAAGGAAAAGTAGCAAGCTAATTCTTTGAAAATAAGTAGAACCTAAGTATGGAACTTTGTTTCTTACATGACTCGTGAGCTGGTTTGGAGCAAATAGGATTTCAAGCCCAACAATGCAAATACCCCGATAATGGTAAGGGCTGAGAGCATGACCGTCTTATCTCCAATTTAAGGCCGATTTTTCGTTTTGCTCAAAAGTTAAGAGCAGCAGAGACTGATACAACGTAGAATTACGTTTTAGAGTGTACTATATTTCGGCTGGCCAAACCAGCCTTCTTCAGACTGGTTTGGCGGGTTTGCCGAAATATAGTACACTCTAAAACGTAATTCTACGTTGTATCAGTCTCTGCTTCTCTTATCATTTGTATTTGTTAAGCCGATCAAATCAAGAAATGATCCAATGTATACCAGCAGGATTATCGTCCACAGTTGTTGCTTAGACATTGCTCAAAAGTGCCTGGATTTTTGGTCGTGGCCTTCATTTTAGTTAGTTTTTTTGTTTTTCCCCCACTGCTTCACGCTTAGTTTTCTGAAAAAAAAAAAAAGAAGAAAAAAGGCCAAATATAATATTGAGTCAGCAAAAGAAAGAAAAAAAAAACAAGAAAGTAACGGAACAACAGGCGCTTTGGAGCGAAAAAAAAAGTGATGTTCTTCGATTACTTTGAAGTCCATATGCAAAAATACAAGTTCTTTTGATCAACGCGAAAACTCGACCTAACATTCAAAATATTCAAGCCGTTTATACTGTCATCTGACGGGTACGTTCAATAACAATAATGTCTGATTTCAGTGCTGGACCATGCCAGGCAAATTTATCTACATCTGTGAATGCAACAAATATATTGGGACAAACTGCTCTTCATGATGCGGTCACCATAGGTTACAGAGAAGTTGTCCACTTGCTAATAAAACACGGAGCAGATGTAAACCTTGTTTCTAAAGCGGAAATGCATCCGGATCACAGTGATGGTGTTCCGTCAAAAGTTCCTGTGGGTGCGGTGTCGTCTCCCTTGGAGACTGCCTGCCTCCAAGGAGATCTGGAAATGTTGAAGTTACTTTTAAGCAATGGAGCTCAGGATGTGGAACACAAGTGCCTAAATTCTGCTATCATGGCTGACAACATTGATGTCATAACGATTCTTCTTCAACAAGGTAAGTTATTTCGCGTTTGCTTTCGTTTTGCTCTATGATGCTGTCTATGATTGGTTAACAAAACTCGCGCCACTTTCTCAACCAATGGGAATCCAAACCAAAACCAATTGTGTTTCGCCGCACGCGTTTTCCCGCGTTTTTTTGTGCCAGTTACATGTATTTGCTCCGAATTCTGATTGGCTCGTTGTTTTGTTTACATCTGTTGTGATTGGCCAGAGTAATTACTTTGGTTTTGGTTTAACACCACTCCATTGGAAGCCGCTCAATTATTGTGTTCAATTGTAAGTTTCGAAGTTGACGTAGTTCGATGAGTAACAATGCTGGACGCGTAGCAAGGAAATGAAGAACTTTTATTCTTGTACTTACTTGCACAGCGTGTAAAACATAGCAGACAAAATAATAATAATAATAATAATAATAATAATAATAATAATAATAATAATAATAATAATAATAATAATAATAATAATAATAATAATAATTTGTATGGCGCAAATTAACATGTGCATATGATCAAATGCGCCTAACAAATTGTATATGTAAGAAATTAAAATAATTAATTAAAAATAGTTATTTACAATTCTCACAATTCTTACATCAAAAGCTATTCGTATTGTAAACAACTCTAAATAAAAATGTCTTCAATTCGGACTTAAAACGTGTAAGATTATCCTCGTCCCTTATTGCGCTCGGCAGTTTATTCCACAGTGATGGTGCAGCAGCAGTAAAAGCCCTGTCACCGAGTGTCTTCTTCGTTGTCGTGGATGGTGGTACTAACAAAAGTTCAGAATTCGAGCGAAGACCATACGTGGAAAAATTCTTAACATTAATGAGATTACAAATGTAATCAGGTGCTTGGCCATGTATGGCTTTAAAAGTAATTATTAAAATCTTAAAATCAATTCTAAATTTGACTGGTAGCCAATGTAAAGCAAATAACACGGGAGTAACATGGCTAAAGCGCGGAGTTGAACAAATCAGCCTGGCAGCTGCATTTTGCACGCGTTGCAGCTTATTAATATGAGTGGTCGGTAAACCATAGAGGAGACTATTACAGTAATCAATGCGTCCCATTATGAAGGCATGCACTAGCACCTTGGTAGACTCCATCGTAAGAAACTTCCTGATACGTCTTTTATTATGCAAATGATAGAAAGCAGCTTTACATGTGTTAGTAATGTGCGTCACTAAACTGAGGTTGGTGTCAAACCAAAATAGGGGTGTAACTACATGATTTGTAAAAGAATGTAAATATATGAAATTAAACATATATTTTGAACTGCGGATGAAAGATCAAACAGAAGAAAGATCCTCGCAGTTACAATGTAGTACGCAACTTAAGCAATTGCGAAAAGAAAGCCTGAAAAAAAATTCAGGCTTGAACGGGATTCGAACCCATTTCGCAATTGCTTTAGTTGCGTTCTAACTGCGAGGATATTTCTTCTTTTTGATCTTTCATCTGTAGTTCAAAACATATGTTTAATTTCATATATTTACATTCATTTATTCACCCTTCACGGGTATATTACAGACTCACAATATGACCAGCTCCCAGTTGGGTTGATAGCTCAGTTGGTAGAGCACTGCACCGGCAACGCAGAGGTCATGGGTTCAAATCCCGTTCAAGCCTAAATTTTTTTCAGGTTTTCTTTTCGCAATTGCTTAAATTGCGTCTTCTTCTATTTGAAACATGATTTTGTAGTTCATGCTGTGAAATGAATTTACATTAAAAATATACTGACAATTCTGGCCCCAGTTGTTCAAAGAGCGGATAACTCTTTTAAGTGGATAAGCCGCTATCCAGTGGATAAAATGTATTAGTTTGAGTACATTTTATTCGCTGGATAGCGATTTATCCACTGGATAGAGTTATGCGCTTTTTGAACAATCGGGCCCTTATGATTTCTTCTCGTACTTTTAGTCGGCGGTTCTACAGTTTCGGTAATCTTGGAGTCATATTGAATGTTCTTACAGGGGTGGTACGGGCCCTGCTATTATCAGCATTTTATCATTAAGGGATTAGTCCTATTCCTTTACAGACCGACAGTAAAGAGGACGTGAAACAACAACAGAGCATTTTTTCAAGAAAGTTTTTTGTTAAAAATAAAGGGCTGAAGAAGTTCTTTCAAACGAGACAACTTTTCCTTCAATGTACAACGCAATGCCAACGGACGCATTGCATTGCAAGTTGTGGAAAAGAATGTTACAGGCTTCGAAATAACTTGCAACGTTGCAAAAAGTGGAGGGCTGGTACCCCATTCTTGTAACTCACAACACAATTTTTCATTGAGAGACAAGTTGTGAGGAGGGGGTGTTACACGTGCAATTTTGTTTGCAACCTGTCTTGCAACAGCCATGCATTGCAGGTTGCAGAAAAACTGTCTTGTGTAATGGCATTTGAATTGCCACTTGCTCTGCAGCATGCTCTTATGTTGGCAACTCCCAGTCTCCCGGATGGTATCCCAAATGCCCCAGAAAAATGTCACCGTAGGTTATTAGGCCAAACATTTACCCATAACTTCGTCATAATAAAGCAACTCTATTCCTTGAATTCATGTTTTGTTCTTGCCTTCACACTTTCACGCCTCAATTTGTTACAAAAACGTTTAATAACTGAGCCCAACTTTAACCATTGAAAGAAAATTGCATTTGAGTTTGTATTCTCCTGCCCTGTACGAGGGAGGCTTGGGGGGGGAGGGGGGGGGTGGGAATATGAGGGCTGGATGTGAGGGGTTGGGTTACTACTCTCTTAGGTGTCAGTAAAGGTAAGAAGCCACCAAAATAGTATCCAGATTTCAGATCTCCAAAGACTAGCATCTCTGTACATAAATTGTAATGCTGCTGGTCGCTCCTTCATGCTTGTAACCCATATCTGCTGCAGAATTTTGAAGATTGTTGTGCCATGTAGTAGTTTTTTTTTATGACTCTTGTGCTTTACAGGTGCCCAGGTTGATCAAGAGCACAAGCTTCATCCATCAAGAACGAGTAGCAGTCCAGAGGAGATTTGGAGACTAGAAGCTTATCCAGTGTCTATCTTGTGGAACGGCATGAAGCTTTCAAAGTTGGAAAATCATTGGATTTTGACGGCTGCGAGCACCATAAATCCATACAAGGAAACGTTTGCCGGTCTTCATCCTTCACTCAAAACTATAACACGAGTGGATCTTTCAACCAACAAGCTTTCAAAGTTGCCCATTTTGTTATTTCAAATGCCTGCCTTGAAAACGCTCAATGCGTCAGAGAATGAACTCAACAGTTTGCCTTGTCTCTGGATTGGAGGGAGAAAAGACGTGTCGACGAAAAGTAGTTTAAAGGCAGGGAAACCTTATAGTTCTTGCGAGAATATCCACGAGAACCTCACTTCTGAGGAGAGTTGTCAGGATTTTACATACGCCGAATCTGGCTGGAACTGTCCTCACTTGGAGGAGATCGAGCTCCATCACAATTCACTGACAGCGCTTCCTGTATGCCTCTTCGAGTTGCCGATGTTGAAATATTTGAATGTTTCTTACAATGATATCCAGACTGTCCCGTTTGAAATGTGGATTGCTCCTTCGCTCAAATTTTTAGATCTGAAGGGCAACTTTGTGAAAAAGTTGCCAGTTTTGAAGATTAGGCGAAAAGGAGGGCAAGGGAATGGAAAAACGTCAACACTGCCTCGTGCTAAAGTGCTCTCATTGAGCAAGGATCGATTAGACGCCAGGTCAGTGCTTGTTTTGGAGTTTCTTGTAGTGATTTTGTTTGTTTATTACTTTAATCGCAACAATTTTTGGACAAATACACTTTGGACAAAAAAAAAAAAAGGTCTGGAAAATTTTTCTTTTAGAACAACAGAATCTGAGTTCATTTTACTGTATGAACATTGTCAATTGCGTAGGTTGCTGCAATTTGGGCACTTTACAACAAGAAAGGCTTATGAAAACACTCAACAGTGCCACTTCATTCGCGAGGGTAACAAATGTAAGACATCTAACCATAGTTATTTGAGGGACTGGTTATGAAACCTTGCCATGACAACAGTGGTACTGCAATTTATGTTGGAAGGGTCGCGACCGTGCACAATCCTTTGTTTTAATGCTCACACTACAGTTGAATATCTTAACAGGAACGTCTCTATCGGTCAGTTGCTCCACCACATTTCAAAATCTATTGTTGTTTGGGCACGGTCAAGGCCAAAAATGCTATCAAAACTGAACATATGAAAAGGAAGTTTGCCAGGTTTCGTAACCATTGCCTTTTATTAACTATGTACAACCGCCGCGCTCTGTGTTAGTGTTCATGGACTCCTCACTGTGTTTCGTTCTGGCCCCAGTTGTTCAAAGGCCGGATAACTTTATCCAGTGGATAAGTCACTATCCGACAGTTTCAATCTGTGCAAAGATTTCAGTATTTCCTCTTGTACAAGCGAATATGAACACTCTAACCACAGCTTAGTTTGGGAGTGTACAAAAACCTTGGACAACATTTAACGTGAAGTATTTTTTAGACCCTGAAAAGCGCCTTATCCACCGGATAAAGGCGCTTTTGATTTTGTCTGAAGCCTATCATCCGAAAATTAAAACTGACTCCCGACACTTTTGTAGCTGGAGTCGAGGATGAAGCCGAAAACAGGACACGAGGTTAAATACCTCTTACTAACCGAGTTCGAGGTCCGTACTGGTAGTTACGGACCAAATTTTTCCTGAAAAACGAGGATCCATAACTTACAGTACGGACCGAGAAAACAAGGCTAGTCAGATATTTATTATATCTCTGAGGTTAATCGGGCGCGCGGAAAAGAAACTCTTTTCAAATTTAGTCAGGGCCGTACAGTGAGATACGGCCCGCAAAATTGACCAATCACACCGCGCATACTAACTGAGATATATAATAAAAAGTTTAATTCGATAAGTATCGATTGTTGAACCAAAATTAAAAATTCAAAAACTTGTCGTTTTTTTTACTGAATCCCACCCATCTTCTCTGGACCTATCGTGCTCGAGTATTTTCATGGTTTCAGTCGCCATCTTGTTTCCTCGGACAAAAAAATTGAATTAGCACGTCATAAAATGCTTTCTTGAAGGTCCGCGCCCAATTACGAAAGTTACCGTATGAAAGCTAATGTTTTCGTTAAAAACGCAAGAAATTCCAATTTGTAATACGCCTGCCTGTCAAAATGTGGTTGTCATGGTAACGTCAGAAATTTCGTGGAAACCCATCGATACGACAGACATGTTATTTAGGCTACCGTTTTGGCCTGAGGGAAAGTTCGGCAGCCATTTTCTGTATTTTGAAGTTTCCCTTATTATTGGCTGACACTCCTTTCCATCTCTCAACTGACCTTGGACATTCATTTAAAATCACATGAAGTGAAACTTATTTCAAAGTTAACAGGAACATAAAGGGAAAAAAAAAAAGAAAAAAAGAAAAACGGAGTAGTGTAAGCCTCGAACTCGAGTCGTTTGCTTCATTTTTTTTATCCAGAACCATTACACCAACGAGTACTAGCTGCCGAGGATTGTAACTTTTTATGTATTTATGTAGAGTTACCCATCACAATAAACGAAAGCTTACCGTTTTCGGATCAGTGCTTAACTTTAAATACTGTAGATCTGTGCTAAGCCCCAATA